>NW_027131967.1:0-32498 GCF_026122565.2 Emydura macquarii macquarii | reverse complement strand
CTCTCGTTCTTTGCCATATTGGCTTTCATAAGAAAAGTTCAAAGGACAGAAGCATCTACGTTGTTTTTGGCAATGAGAGTTCAGAACTCTCGTTGTTTTTGCCATATTGGCTTTGATAAGAAAAGCTCAAAGGATAGAAGCATCTACGTTGTTTTTGGCAACGAGAGTTCTGGGGTCCTTTAAGGACTTTAGTCTTTAAAGGGCCCCAGAACTCTCGTTGTTTTTGCCATATTGGCTTTGATAAGAAAATCTCAAAGGATAGAAGCATCTACGTTGTTTCTGGCCTCAGAACTCTCGTTGTTTTTGCCATATTGGCTTTGATAAGAAAAGCTCAAAGGATAGAAGCATCTACGTTGTTTTTGGCAACGAGAGTTCTGTGGCCCTTTAAAGACTAAACTCTTTAAAGGGCCCCAGAACTCTCGTTGTTTTTGCCATATTGGCTTTGATAAGAAAAGCTCAGAGGATAGAAGCATCTACGTTGTTTTTGGCAACGAGAGTTCTGGGGCCCTTTAACGACTAAAGTCTTTAAAGGTCCACTGAACTCTCGTTATTTTTTATATTGGCTTTGATAAGAAAAGCTCCAAGGATAGAAGCATCTACGTTGTTTTTGGCCACAGAACTCTCGTTGTTTTTGCCATATTGGCTTTGATAAGAAAATCTCAAAGGATAGAAGCATCTACGTTGTTTTTGGCACAGAACTCTCGTTGTTTTTGACATATTGGCTTTGATAAGAAAAGCTCAAAGGATAGAAGCATCTACGTTGTTTTTGGCAACGAGAGTTCTGTGGCCCTTTAAAGACTAAAGTCTTTAAAGGGCCCCAGAACTCTCGTTGTTTTTGCCATATTGGCTTTGATAAGAAAAGCTCAAAGTATAGAAGCATCTACGTTGTTTCTGGCCACAGAACTCTCGTTGTTTTTGCCATATTGGCTTTGATAAGAAAAGCTCAAAGGATAGAAGCATCTACGTTGTTTATGGCAACGAGAGTTCTGTGGCCCTTTAAAGACTTTAGTCTTTAAAGGGCCACAGAATTCTCGTTGTTTTTGCCATATTGGCTGTGATAAGAAAAGCTCAAAGGATAGAAGCATCTACGTTGTTTTTGGCAACGAGAGTTCTGTGGCCCTTTAAAGACTAAAGTCTTTAAAGGGCCCCAGAACTCTCGTTGTTTTTGCCATATTGGCTGTGATAAGAAAAGCTCAAAGGATAGAAGCATCTACGTTGTTTCTGGCCACAGAACTCTCGTTGTTTTTGCCATATTGGCTTTGATAAGAAAAGCTCAAAGGATAGAAGCATCTACGTTGTTTTTGGCAACGAGAGTTCTGGGGGCCGTTAAAGAATTTAGTGTTTAAAGGGCCCCAGAACTCTCGTTGTTTTTGCCATATTGGCTTTGATAAGAAAAGCTCAAAGGATAGAAGCATCTACGTTGTTTCTGGCCACAGAACTCTCGTTGTTTTTGCCATATTGGCTTTGATAAGAAAAGCTCAGAGGATAGAAGCATCTACGTTGTTTTTGGTAACGAGAGTTCTGTGGCCCTTTAAAGACTAAACTCTTTAAAGGGCCCCAGAACTCTCGTTGTTTTTGCCATATTTGCTTTGATAAGAAAAGCTCAGAGGATAGAAGCATCTACGTTGTTTTTGGTAACGAGAGTTCTGTGGACCTTTAAAGACTAAAGTCTTTAAAGGTCCACTGAACTCTCGTTGTTTTTGACATATTGGCTTTGATAAGAAAAGCTCAAAGGATAGAAGCATCTACGTTGATTTTGGCATAGTACTCTCGTTGTTGTTGCCATATTGGCTTTGATAAGAAAAGCTCAAAGGATAGAAGAATCTACATTGTTTTTGGCAACGAGAGTTCTGTGGCCCTTTAAAGACTAAAGTCTTTAAAGCGCCACTGAACTCTCGTTGTTTTTGCCATATTGGCTTTGATAAGAAAAGCTCCAAGGATAGAAGCATCTACGTTGTTTTTGGCCACAGAACTCTCGTTGTTTTTGCCATATTGGCTTTGATAAGAAAATCTCAAAGGATAGAAGCATCTACGTTGTTTTTGGCACAGAACTCTCGTTGTTTTTGCCATATTGGCTTTGATAAGCAAAGCTCAAAGGATAGAAGCATCTACGTTGTTTTTGGCACAGAACTCTCGTTGTTTTTCCATATTGGCTTTGATAAGAAAAGCTCAAAGGATAGAAGCATCTACGTTGTTTTTGGCAACGAGAGTTCTGTGGCCCTTTAAAGACTAAAGTCTTTAAAGGGCCCCAGAACTCTCGTTGTTTTTGCCATATTGGCTTTGATAAGAAAAGCTCAAAGTATAGAAGCATCTACGTTGTTTCTGGCCACAGAACTCTCGTTGTTTTTGCCATATTGGCTTTGATAAGAAAAGCTCAAAGGATAGAAGCATCTACGTTGTTTCTGGCCACAGAACTCTCGTTGTTTTTGCCATATTGGCTTTGATAAGAAAAGCTCAAAGGATAGAAGCATCTACGTTGTTTTTGGCAACGAGAGTTCTGTGGCTCTTTAAAGACTAAACTCTTTAAAGGGCCCCAGAACTCTCGTTGTTTTTGCCATATTGGCTTTGATAAGAAAAGCTCAGAGTATAGAAGCATCTACGTTGTTTTTGGCAACGAGAGTTCTGTGGCCCTTTAAAGACTGAAGTCTTTAAAGGTCCACAGAACTCTCGTTGTTTTTGCCATATTGGCTTTGATAAGAAAAGCTCAAAGGATAGAAGCATCTACGTTGTTTTTGGCACAGAACTCTCGTTGTTTTTGCCATATTGGCTTTGATAAGAAAAGCTCCAAGGATAGAAGCATCTACGTTGTTTTTGGCAACGAGAGTTCTGTGGCCCTTTAAAGACTAAAGTCTTTAAAGGGCCACTGAACTCTCGTTGTTTTTGACATATTGGCTTTGATAAGAAAAGCTCAAAGGATAGAAGCATCTACGTTGATTTTGGCATAGTACTCTCGTTGTTTTTGCCATATTGGCTTTGATAAGATAAGCTCAAAGGATAGAAGCATCTACATTGTTTTTGGCAACGAGAGTTCTGTGGCCCTTTAAAGACTAAAGTCTTTAAAGAGCCACAGTACTCTCGTTGTTTTTGCCATATTGGCTTTGATAAGACAATCTCAAAGGATAGAAGCATCTACGTTGTTTTTGGCACAGAACTCTCGTTGTTTTTGCCATATTGGCTTTGATAAGCAAAGCTCAAAGGATAGAAGCATCTACGTTGTTTTTGGCACAGAATTCTCGTTGTTTTTCCATATTGGCTTTGATAAGAAAGGCTCAAAGGATAGAAGCATCTACGTTGTTTATGGCAACGAGAGTTCTGTGGCCCTTTAAAGACTTTAGTCTTTAAAGGGCCACAGAATTCTCGTTGTTTTTGCCATATTGTCTTTGATAAGAAAAGCTCAAAGGATAGAAGCATCTACGTTGTTTTTGGCAACGAGAGTTCTGTGGCCTTTAAAGACTAAAGTCTTTAAAGGGCCCCAGAACTCTCGTTGTTTTTGCCATATTGGCTGTGATAAGAAAAGCTCAAAGGATAGAAGCATCTACGTTGTTTCTGGCCACAGAACTCTCGTTGTTTTTGCCATATTGGCTTTGATAAGAAAAACTCAAAGGATAGAAGCATCTACGTTGTTTTTGCAACGAGAGTTCTGTGGTCTTTAAAGGGCCACAGAACTCTCGTTGTTTTTGCCATATTGGCTTTGATAAGAAAAGCTGAAAGGATATAAGCATCTACGTTGTTTTTTGCAACGAGAGTTCTGGGGCCCTTTAAAGACTAAAGTCTTGAAAAGGGCCACAGAACTCTCGTTGTTTTCGTCATACTGGCTTTGATAAGAAAAGCTCAAAGGATAGAAGCATCTACGTTGTTTTTGGCAACGAGAGTTCTGTGGCCCTTTAAAGTCTTTTGTGTTTAAAGGGCCCCAGAACTCTCGTTGTTTTTTCCATATTGGCTTTGATAAGAAAAACTGAAAGGATAGAAGCATCTACGTTGTTTTTGGCCTCAGAACTCTCGTTGTTTTTGCATTTTTGGCTTTGCGAAGAAAAGGTCAAAGGATAGAAGCATCTACGTTGATTTTGGCATAGTACTCTCGTTGTTTTTGCCATATTGGCTTTGATAAGAAAAGCTCAAAGGATAGAAGCATCTACATTGTTTTTGGCAACGAGAGTTCTGTGGCCCTTTAAAGACTAAAGTCTTTAAAGGGCCACAGAACTCTCGTTGTTTTTGCCATATTGGCTTTGATAAGAAAAGCTCAAAGGATAGAAGCATCTACGTTGTTTTAGGCAACGAGAGTTCTGTGGCCCATTAAAGACTAAAGTCTTTAAAGCGCCACAGAACTCTCCTTGTTTTTGCCATATTGGCTTTGATAAGAAAAGCTGAAAGTATAGAAGCATCTACGTTGTTTTTGGCCACAGAACTCTCGTTGTTTTTGCCATATTGGCTTTGATAAGAAAAGCTCAAAGGATAGAAGCATCTACGTTGTTTTTGGCACAGAACTCTCGTTGTTTTTCCATATTGGCTTTGATAAGAAAAGCTCAAAGGATAGAAGCATCTACGTTGTTTCTGGCCACAGAACTCTCGTTGTTTTTGCCATATTGGCTTTGATAAGAAAAGCTCAAAGGATAGAAGCATCTACGTTGTTTTTGGCAACGAGAGTTCTGGGGTCCTTTAAAGACTTTAGTCTTTAAAGGGCCCCAGAACTCTCGTTGTTTTTGCCATATTGGCTTTGATAAGAAAAGCTCAAAGGATAGAAGCACCTACGTTGTTTCTGGCCACAGAACTCTCGTTGTTTTTGCCATATTGGCTTTGATAAGAAAAGCTCAAAGGATAGAAGCATCTAGGTTGTTTTTGGCAACGAGAGTTCTGTGGCCCTTTAAAGACTTTAGTCTTTAAAGGGCCCCAGAACTCTCGTTGTTTTTGCCATATTGGCTTTGATAAGAAAAGCTGAAAGGATAGAAGCATCTACGTTGTTTTTGGCCACAGAACTCTCGTTGTTTTTGCCGTATTGGCTTTGATAAGAAAAGCTCAAAGGATAGAAGCATCTACGTTGTTTTTGGCACAGAACTCTCGTTGTTTTTGCCATATTGGCTTTGATAAGAAAAGCTCAAAGGATAGAAGCATCTACGTTGATTTTGGCATAGTACTCTCGTTGTTTTTTCCATATTGGCTTTGATAAGAAAAGCTCAAAGGATAGAAGAATCTACGTTCTTTTAGGAAAGGAGAGTTCTGTGGCCCTTTAAAGACTAAAGTCTTTAAAGGGCCACAGAACTCTCGTTGTTTTTGCCATATTGGCTTTGATAAGAAAAGCTCAATAGAAGCATCTACGTTGTTTTAGGCAACGAGAGTTCTGTGGCCCTTTAAAGACTAAAGTCTTTAAAGCGCCACAGAACTCTCGTCGTTTTTGCCATATTGGCTTTGATAAGAAAAGCTGAAAGGATAGAAGCATCTACGTTGTTTTTGGCCACAGAATTCTCGTTGTTTTTGCCATATTGGCTTTGATAAGAAAAGCTCAAAGGATAGAACCATCTACGTTGTTTTTGGCACAGAACTCTCGTTGTTTTTGCCATATTGGCTTTGATAAGCAAAGCTCAAAGGATAGAAGCATCTACGTTGTTTTTGGCACAGAACTCTCGTTGTTTTTCCATATTGGCTTTGATAAGAAAAGCTCAAAGGATAGAAGCATCTATGTTGTTTTTGGCAACGAGAGTTCTGTGGCCCTTTAAAAACTTTAGTCTTTAAAGGGCCACAGAACTCTCGTTGTTTTTGCCATATTGGCTTTCATAAGAAAAGTTCAAAGGATAGAAGCATCTACGTTGTTTTTGGCAATGAGAGTTCAGAACTCTCGTTGTTTTTGCCATATTGGCTTTGATAAGAAAAGCTCAAAGGATAGAAGCATCTACGTTGTTTTTGGCAACGAGAGTTCTGTGGCCCTTTAAAGACTAAAGTCTTTAAAGGGCCCCAGAACTCTCGTTGTTTTTGCCATATTGGCTGTGATAAGAAAAGCTCAAAGTATAGAAGCATCTACGTTGTTTCTGGCCACAGAACTCTCGTTATTTTTGCCATATTGGCTTTGATAAGAAAAGCTCAAAGGATAGAAGCATCTACGTTGTTTTTTGCAACGAGAGTTCTGTGGTCTTTAAAGGGCCACAGAACTCTCGTTTTTTTTCCATATTGGCTTTGATAAGAAAAGCTGAAAGGATATAAGCATCTACGTTGTTTTTGGCAACGAGAGTTCTGTGGCCCTTTAAAGACTAAAGTCTTTAAAGGGCCACAGAACTCTCGTTGTTTTTGCCATATTGGCTTTGATAAGAAAAGCTGAAAGGATAGAAGCATCTACGTTGTTTTTGGCCACAGAACTCTCGTTGTTTTTGCCATATTGGCTTTGATAAGAAAAGCTCAAAGGATAGAAGCATCTACGTTGTTTTTGGCACAGAACTCTCGTTGTTTTTGCCATATTGGCTTTGATAAGCAAAGCTCAAAGGATAGAAGCATCTACGTTGTTTTTGGCACAGAACTCTCGTTGTTTTTGCCACATTGGCTTTGATAAGAAAAGATCAAAGGATAGAAGCATCTACGTTGTTTTTGGAAACGAGAGTTTTGTGGCCCTTTAAAGACTTTAGTCTTTAATGGGCGGCAGAACTCTCGTTGTTTTTGCCATATTGGCTTAAATTAGAAAAGCTCAAAGGATAGAAGCAACATTGTTTTTGGCAACGAGAGTTCTGTGGCCCTTTAAAGACTAAAGTCTTTAAAGGGCCACAGAACTCTCGTTGTTTTTGCCATATTGGCTTTGATAAGAAAAGCTCAAAGTATAGAAGCATCTACATTGTTTTTGGCAACGAGAGTTCTGTGGCCCTTTAAAGACTAAAGTCTTTAAAGGGCCACAGAACTCTCGTTGTTTTTGCCATATTGGCTTTGATAAGAAAAGCTGAAAGGATAGAAGCATCTACGTTGTTTTTGGCCACAGAACTCTCGTTGTTTTTGCCATATTGGCTTTGATAAGAATAGCTCAAAGGATAGAAGCATCTACGTTGTTTTTGGCACAGAACTCTCGTTGTTTTTGCCATATTGGCTTTGATATGCAAAGCTCAGAGTATAGAAGCATCTACGTTGTTTTTGGCACACTACTCTCGTTGTTTTTGCCATATTGGCTTTGATAAGAAAAGCTCAAAGGATAGAAGCATCTACGTTGTTTCTGGCAACGAGAGTTCTGTGGCCCTTTAAAGACTTTAGTCTTTAAAGGGCCACAGAACTCTCGTTGTTTTTGCCATATTGGCTTTGATAAGAAAAGCTCAAAGGATAGAAGCATCTACGTTGTTTTTGGCAACGAGAGTTCTGTGGTCTTTAAAGGGCCACAGAATTCTCGTTGTTTTTGCCTTATTGGCTTTGATAAGAAAAGCTCAAAGGATATAAGCATCTACGTTGTTTTTGGCAACGAGAGTTCTGTGGCCCTTTAAAGACTAAAGTATTTAAAGTCTTTAAAGTATTTAAAGGGCCACAGAACTCTCGTTGTTTTTGCCATATTGGCTGTGATAAGAAAAGCTGAAAGGATAGAAGCATCTACGTTGTTTTTGGCCACAGAACTCCCGTTGTTTTTGCCATATTGGCTTTGATAAGCAAAGCTCAAAGGATAGAAGCATCTACGTTGTTTTTGGCACAGAACTCTCGTTGTTTTTGCCACATTGGCTTTGATAAGAAAAGCTCAAAGGATAGAAGCATCTACGTTGTTTTTGGCAACGAGAGTTTTGTGGCCCTTTAAAGACTTTAGTCTTTAATGGGCGGCAGAACTCTCGTTGTTTTTGCCATATTGGCTTTGATAAGAAAAGCTCAAAGGATAGAAGCATCTACGTTGTTTTTGGCAACTAGAGTTCTGGGGCCCTTTAAAGACTAAAGTCTTTAAAGCGCCACAGAACTCTCGTTGTTTTTGCCATATTGGCTTTGATAAGAAAAGCTGAAAGGATAGAAGCATCTACGTTGTTTTTGGCCACAGAACTCTCGTTGTTTTTGCCATATTGGCTTTGATAAGCAAAGCTCAAAGGATAGAAGCATCTACGTTGTTTTTGGCACAGAACTCTCGTTGTTTTTGCCACATTGGCTTTGATAAGAAAAGCTCAAAGGATAGAAGCATCTACGTTGTTTTTGGCAACGAAAGTTCTGTGGCCCTTTAAAGAGTTTAGTCTTTAAAGGGCCACAGAACTCTCGTTGTTTTTGCCATATTGGCTTTGATAAGAAAAGCTCAAAGGATAGAAGCATCTACGTTGTTTTTGGCCACCGAACTCTCGTTGTTTTTGCCATATTGTCTTTGATAAGAAAAGCTCAAAGGATAGAAGCATCTATGTTGTTTTTGGCCACAGAACTCTCGCTGTTTTTGCCATATTGGCTTGGATAAGAAAAGATCAAAGGATAGAAGCATCTACATTGTTTAGTCTTTAAAGGGCCACAGAACTCTCGTTGTATTTGCCATATTGGCTTTGATAAGAAAAGCTCAAAGGATAGAAGCATCTACGTTGTTTTTGGAATCGAGAGTCTTTAAAGTCTTTAAAGGGCCACAGAACTCTTGTTGTTTTTGCCATATTGGCTTTGATAAGAAAAGCTCAAAGGATAGAAGCATCTACGTTGTTTTTGGCAACGAGAGTTCTGTGGCCCTAAAAAGACTTTAGTCTTTAAAGGGCCACAGAAAGCGCGTTGTTTTTGCCATATTGGATTTCATAAGAAAAGCTCAAAGGATAGAAGCATCTACGTTGTTTTTGCCAACGAGAGTTCTGGGGCCCTTTAAAGACTTTAGTCTTTAAAGGGCCAGAGAACTCTCGTTGTTTTTGCCATATTGGCTTTGATAAGAAAAGCTCAAAGGATAGAAGCATCTACGTTGTTTCTGGCCACAGAACTCTCGTTGTTTTTGCCATATTGGCTTTGATAAGAAAAGCTTAAAGATTAGAAGCATCTACGTTGTTTTTGGCACAGAACTCTCGTTGTTTTTGCCACATTGGCTTTGATAAGAAAAGCTCAAAGGATAGAAGCATCTACGTTGTTTTTGGCACAAACTCTCGTTGTTTTTGCCATATTGGCTTTGATAAGAAAAGCTCCAAGGATAGAAGCATCTACGTTGTTTTTGGCAACGAGAGTTCTGTGGCCATTTAAAGACTTTAGTCTTTAAAGGGCCCCAGAACTCTCGTTGTTTTTGCCATATTGGCTTTGATAAGAAAAGCTCAAAGGATAGAAGCATCTACGTTGTTTTTGGCAACGAGAGTTCTGTGGTCTTTAAAGGGCCACAGAACTCTCGTTGTTTTTGCCATATTGGCTTTGATAAGAAAAGCTCAAAGGATATAAGCATCTACGTTGTTTTTGGCAACGAGAGTTCTGTGGCCCTTTAAAGACTAAAGTCTTTAAAGTCTTTAAAGTCTTTAAAGGGCCACAGAACTCTCGTTGTTTTTGCCATATTGTCTTTGATAAGAAAAGCTGAAAAGAATAGAAGCATCTACGTTGTTTTTGGCCACAGAACTCCCGTTGTTTTTGCCATATTGGCTTTGATAAGCAAAGCTCAAAGGATAGAAGCATCTACGTTGTTTTTGTCACATAACTCTCGTTGTTTTTGCCACATTGGCTTTGATAAGAAAAGCTCAAAGGATAGAAGCATCTACGTTGTTTTTGGAAACGAGAGTTTTGTGGCCCTTTAAAGACTTTAGTCTTTAATGGGCGGCAGAACTCTCGTTGTTTTTGCCATATTGGCTTTGATAAGAAAAGCTCAAAGGATAGAAGCATCTACGTTGTTTTTGGCAACTAGAGTTCTGGGGCCCTTTAAAGACTAAAGTCTTTATAGCGCCACAGAACTCTCGTTGTTTTTGCCATATTGGCTTTGATAAGTAAAGCTGAAAGGATAGAAGCATCTACGTTGTTTTTGGCCACAGAACTCTCGTTGTTTTTACCATATTGGCTTTGATAAGAAAATCTGAAATGATAGAAGCATCTACGTTGTTTTTGGCCACAGAACTCTCGTTGTTTTTGCCATATTGGCTTTGATAAGAAAAGCTCAAAGGATAGAAGCATCTACGTTGTTTCTGGTAACGAGAGTTCAGTGGCCCTTTAAAGACTTTAGTCTTTAAAGGGACACAGAACTCTCGTTGTTTTTGCAATATTGGCTTTGATAAGAAAAACTCCAAGGATAGAAGCATCTACGTTGTTTTTGGCAACGAGAGTTCTGGGGCCCTTTAAACACTAAAGTCTTTAAAGGGCCACAGAACTCTCATTGTTTTCGCCGTATTGGCTTTGATAAAAAAAGCTCAAAGGATAGAAGCATCTACGTTTTTTTTTATCAACGAGAGTTCTGTGGCCCTTTAAAGACTTTAGTCTTTAAAGGGCCACAGAACTCTCGTTGTTTTTGCCATATTGGCTTTGATAAGAAAATCTCAGAGGATAGAAGCATCAACGTTGTTTTGGCACAGTACTCTCGTTGTTTTTGCCATATTGGCTTTGATAAGAAAAGCTCAAAGGATAGAAGCATCTACGTTGTTTTTGGCCACAGAACTCTCGTTGTTTTTGCCTTATTGGCTTTGATAAGAAAAGCTCAAAGGATAAAAGCATCTACGTTGTTTAGTCTTTAAAGGGCCACAGAACTCTCGTTGTATTTGCCATATTGGCTTTGATAAGAAAAGCTCAAAGGATAGAAGCATCTACGTTGTTTTTGGTAACGAGAGTCTTTAAAGTCTTTAAAGGGCCACAGAACTCTTGTTGTTTTTGCCATATTGGCTTTGATAAGAAAAGCTCAAAGGATATAAGCATCTACGTTGTTTTTGACAACGAGAGTTCTGTGGCCCTTTAAAGACTTTAGTCTTTATAGGGACACAGAACTCTCGTTGTTTTTGCCATATTGGATTTCATAATAAAGCTCAAAGGATAGAAGCATCTATGTTGTTTTTGGCAACGAGAGTTCTGGGGCCCTTAAAAGACTTTAGTCTTTAAAGGGCCAGAGAACTCTCGTTGTTTTTGCCATATTGGCTTTGATAAGAAAAGCTCAAAGGATAGAAGCATCTACGTTGTTTCTGGCCACAGAACTCTCGTTGTTTTTGCCATATTGGCTTTGATAAGAAAAGCTTAAAGATTAGAAGCATCTACGTTGTTTTTGGCACAGAACTCTCGTTGTTTTTGCCACATTGGCTTTGATAAGAAAAGCTCTAAGGATAGAAGCATCTACGTTGTTTTTGGCAACGAGAGTTCTGTGGTCTGTAAAGGGCCACAGAACTCTCGTTGTTTTTGCCATATTGGCTTTGATAAGAAAAGCTCAAAGGATATAAGCATCTACGTTGTTTTTGGCAACGAGAGTTCTGTGGCCCTTTAAAGACTAAAGTCTTTAAAGGGCCCCAGAACTCTCGTTGTTTTTGCCATTTTGGCTTTGATAAGAAAAGCTCAAAGTATAGAAGCATCTACGTTGTTTTTGGCACAAACTCTCGTTGTTTTTGCCAAATTGGCTTTGATAAGAAAAGCTCAAAGGATAGAAGCATCTACGTTGTTTTTGGCAACGAGAGTTCTGTGGCCATTTAAAGACTTTAGTCTTTAAAGGGCCCCAGAACTCTTGTTGTTTTTGCCATATTGGCTTTGATAAGAAAAGCTCAAAGTATAGAAGCATCTACGTTGTTTCTGGCCACAGAACTCTCGTTGTTTTTGCCATATTGGCTTTGATAAGAAAAGCTCAAAGGATAGAAGCATCTACGTTGTTTTTGGCAACGAGAGTTCTGTGGTCTTTAAAGGGCCACAGAACTCTCGTTGTTTTTGCCATATTGGCTTTGATAAGAAAAGCTCAAAGGATATAAGCATCTACGTTGTTTTTGGCAACGAGAGTTGTGTGGCCCTTTAAAGACTAAAGTCTTTAAAGTCTTTAAAGTCTTTAAAGGACAACAGAACTCTCGTTTTTTTTGCCATATTGGCTTTGATAAGAAAAGCTCAAAGGATAGAAGCATCTACGTTGTTTTTGGCAACGAGAGTTCTGGGGCCCTTTAAAGACTAAAGTCTTTAAAGGGCCACAGAACTCTCGTTGTTTTTGCCATATTGGCTTTGATAAGAAAAGCTCAAAGGATAGAAGCATCTACGTTGTTTTTGGCAACGAGAGTTCTGTGTCCCTTTAAAGACTAAAGTCTTTAAAGCGCCACAGAACTCTCGTTGTTTTTGCCATATTGGCTTTGATAAGAAAAGCTGAAAGGATAGAAGCATCTACGTTGTTTTTGGCCACAGTACTCTCGTTGTTTTTGCCATATTGGCTTTGATAAGAAAATCTCAAAGGATAGAAGCATCTACGTTTTTTTTGGCCACAGAACTCTCGTTGTTTTTGCCATATTGGCTTTCATAAGAAAAGCTCAAAGGATAGAAGCATCTACGTTGTTTTTTGGCAACGAGAGTTCTGTGGTCCTTTAAAGACTTTAGTCTTTAAAGGGACACAGAACTCTCGTTGTTTTTGCCATATTGGCTTTGATAAGAAAAGCTCAAAGGATAGAAGCATCTACGTTGTTTTTGGCAACGAGAGTTCTGGGCCCTTTAAAGACTAAAGTCTTTAAAGGGCCACAGAACTCTCGTTGTTTTCGCCATATTGGCTTTGATAAGAAAAGCTCAAAGGATAGAAGCATCTATGTTGTTTTTGGCCACAGAACTCTCGCTGTTTTTGCCATATTGGCTTTGATAAGAAAAGATCAAAGGATAGAAGCATCTACATTGTTTAGTCTTTAAAGGGCCACAGAACTCTCGTTCTATTTGCCATATTGGCTTTGATAAGAAAAGCTCAAAGGATAGAAGCATCTACGTTGTTTTTGGCACAGAACTCTCGTTGTTTTTGCCATATTGGCTTTGATAAGCAAAGCTCAAAGGATAGAAGCATCTATGTTGTTTTTGGCACAGAACTCTCGTTGTTTTTGCCACATTGGCTTTGATAAGAAAAGCTCAAAGGATAGAAGCATCTACGTTGTTTTTGGCAACGAGAGTTTTGTGGCCCTTTAAAGATTTTAGTCTTTAAAGGGCGGCAGAACTCTCGTTGTTTTTGCCACATTGGCTTTGATAAGAAAAGCTCAAAGGATAGAAGCATCTACGTTGTTTTTGGCAACGAGAGTTCTGTGGCCCTTTAAAGACTTTAGTCGTTAAACGGCCACAGAACTCTCGTTGTTTTTGCCATATTGGCTTTGATAAGAAAAGCTGAAAGGATAGAAGCATCTACGTTGTTTTTGGCCACAGAACTCTCGTTGTTTTTGCCATATTGGCTTTGATAAGAAAAGATCAAAGGATAGAAGCATCTACATTGTTTAGTCTTTAAAGGGCCACAGAACTCTCGTTGTATTTGCCATATTGGCTTTGATAAGAAAAGCTCAAAGGATAGAAGCATCTACGTTGTTTTTGGCAACGAGAGTTCTGTGGCCCTTTAAAGACTAAAGTCTTTAAAGGGCCACAGAACTCTTGTTGTTTTTGCCATATTGGCTTTGATAAGAAAAGCTCAAAGGATAGAAGCATCTACGTTGTTTTTGGCAACGAGAGTTCTGGGGCCCTTTAAAGACTAAAGTCTTTAAAGCGCCACAGAACTCTCGTTGTTTTTGCCATATTGGCTTTGATAAGAAAAGCTGAAAGGATAGAAGCATCTACGTTGTTTTTGGCCACAGTACTCTCGTTGTTTTTGCCATATTGGCTTTGATAAGAAAATCTCAAAGGATAGAAGCATCTACGTTTTTTTTGGCCACAGAACTCTCGTTGTTTTTGCCATATTGGCTTTCATAAGAAAAGCTCAAAGGATAGAAGCATCTACGTTGTTTCTGGCAACGAGAGTTCTGTGGTCCTTTAAAGACTTTAGTCTTTAAAGGGACACAGAACTCTCGTTGTTTTTGCCATATTGGCTTTGATAAGAAAAGCTCCAAGGATAGAAGCATCTACGTTGTTTTTGGCCACAGAACTCTCGTTGTTTTTGCCATATTGTCTTTGATAAGAAAAGCTCAAAGGATAGAAGCATCTATGTTGTTTTTGGCCACAGAACTCTCGCTGTTTTTGCCATATTGGCTTTGATAAGAAAAGATCAAAGGATAGAAGCATCTACATTGTTTAGTCTTTAAAGGGCCACAGAACTCTCGTTGTATTTGCCATATTGGCTTTGATAAGAAAAGCTCAAAGGATAGAAGCATCTACGTTGTTTTTGGCAACGAGAGTTCTGTGGCCCTTTAAAGACTAAAGTCTTTAAAGGGCCACAGAACTCTTGTTGTTTTTGCCATATTGGCTTTGATAAGAAAAGTTCAAAGGATAGAAGCATCTACGTTGTTTTTGGCAACGAGAGTTCTGGGGCCCTTTAAAGACTAAAGTCTTCAAAGGGCCACAGAACTCTCGTTGTTTTCGCCATATTGGCTTTGATAAAAAAAGCTCAAAGGATAGAAGCATCTACATTTTTTTTTTATCAACGAGAGTTCTGTGGCCCTTTAAAGACTTTAGTGTTTAAAGTGCCACAGAACTCTCGTTGTTTTTGCCATATTGGCTTTGATAAGAAAATCTCAAAGGATAGAAGCATCTACGTTGTTTTTGGCACAGTACTCTCGTTGTTTTTGCCATATTGGCTTTGATAAGAAAAGCTCAAAGGATAGAAGCATCTACGTTGTTTTTGGCACAGAACTCTCGTTGTTTTTGCCATATTGGCTTTGATAAGCAAAGCTCAAAGGATAGAAGCATCTACGTTGTTTTTGGCACAGAACTCTCGTTGTTTTTGCCACATTGTCTTTGATAAGAAAAGCTCAAAGGATAGAAGCATCTACGTTGTTTTTGGCAACGAGAGTTCTGTGGCCCTTTAAAGACTTTAGTCTTTAAAGGGCCACAGAACTCTCGTTGTTTTTGCCATATTGGCTTTGATAAGAAAAGCTCAAAGGATAGAAGCATCTATTTTGTTTTTGGCCACAGAACTCTCGCTGTATTTGCCATATTCGCTATGATAAGAAAAGATCAAAGGATAGAAGCATCTATATTGTTTAGTCTTTAAAGGGCCACAGATCTCTCGTTCTATTTGCCATATTGGCTTTGATAAGAAAAGCTCAAAGGATAGAAGCATCTACGTTGTTTTTGGCACAGAACTCTCGTTGTTTTTGCCATATTGGCTTTGATAAGCAAAGCTCAAAGGATAGAAGCATCTATGTTGTTTTTGGCACAGAACTCTCGTTGTTTTTGCCACATTGGCTTTGATAAGAAAAGCTCAAAGGATAGAAGCATCTACGTTGTTTTTGGCAACGAGAGTTTTGTGGCCCTTTAAAGATTTTAGTCTTTAAAGGGCGGCAGAACTCTCGTTGTTTTTGCCACATTGGCTTTGATAAGAAAAGCTCAAAGGATAGAAGCATCTACGTTGTTTTTGGCAACGAGAGTTCTGTGGCCCTTTAAAGACTAAAGTCTTTAAAGGGCCACAGAACTCTCGTTGTTTTTGCCATATTGGCTTTGATAAGAAAAGCTGAAAGGATAGAAGCATCTACGTTGTTTTTGGCCACAGAACTCTCGTTGTTTTTGCCATATTGGCTTTGATAAGAAAAGATCAAAGGATAGAAGCATCTACATTGTTTAGTCTTTAAAGGGCCACAGAACTCTCGTTGTATTTGCCATATTGGCTTTGATAAGAAAAGCTCAAAGGATAGAAGCATCTACGTTGTTTTTGGTAACGAGAGTCTTTAAAGTCTTTAAAGGGCCACAGAACACTTGTTGTTTTTGCCATATTGGCTTTGATAAGAAAAGCTCAAAGGATAGAAGCATCTACGTTGTTTTTGGCAACGAGAGTTCTGTGGCCCTTTAAAGACTTTAGTCTTTAAAGGGCCACAGAACTCTCGTTGTTTTTGCCATATTGGATTTCATAAGAAAAGCTCAAAGGATAGAAGCATCTACGTTGTTTTTGCCAACGAGAGTTCTGGGGCCCTTTAAAGACTTTAGTCTTTAAAGGGCCAGAGAACTCTCGTTGTTTTTGCCATATTGGCTTTGATAAGAAAAGCTCAAAGGATAGAAGCATCTACGTTGTTTCTGGCCACAGAACTCTCGTTGTTTTTGCCATATTGGCTTTGATAAGAAAAGCTTAAAGATTAGAAGCATCTACGTTGTTTTTGGCACAGAACTCTCGTTGTTTTTGCCACATTGGCTTTGATAAGAAAAGCTCAAAGGATAGAAGCATCTACGTTGTTTTTGGCAACGAGAGTTCTGTGGTCTTTAAAGGGCCACAGAACTCTCGTTGTTTTTGCCATATTGGCTTTGATAAGAAAAGCTCAAAGGATATAAGCATATACGTTGTTTTTGGCAACGAGAGTTCTGTGGCCCTTTAAAGACTAAAGTCTTTAAAGTCTTTAAAGTCTTTAAAGGGCCACAGAACTCTCGTTGTTTTTGCCATATTGTCTTTGATAAGAAAAGCTGAAAAGAATAGAAGCATCTACGTTGTTTTTGGCCACAGAACTCCCGTTGTTTTTGCCATATTGGCTTTGATAAGCAAAGCTCAAAGGATAGAAGCATCTACGTTGTTTTTTGGAAACGAGAGTTTTGTGGCCCTTTAAAGACTTTAGTCTTTAATGGGCGGCAGTACTCTCGTTGTTTTTGCCATATTGGCTTTGATAAGAAAAGCTCAAAGTATAGAAGCATCTACATTGGTTTTGGCAAAGAGAGTTCTGTGGCCCTTTAAAGACTAAAGTCTTTAAAGGGCCACAGAACTCTCGTTGTTTTTGCCATATTGGCTTTGATGATAAAAGCTGAAAGGATAGAAGCATCTACGTTGTTTTTGGCCACAGAACACTCGTTGTTTTTGCCATATTGGCTTTGATAAGAATAGCTCAAAGGATAGAAGCATCTACGTTGTTTTTGGCACAGAACTCTCGTTGTTTTTGCCATATTGGCTTTGATATGCAAAGCTCAGAGTATAGAAGCATCTACGTTGTTTTTGGCACACTACTCTCGTTGTTTTTGCCATATTGGCTTTGATAAGAAAAGCTCAAAGGATAGAAGCATCTACGTTGTTTCTGGCAACGAGAGTTCTGTGGCCCTTTAAAGACTTTAGTCTTTAAAGGGCCACAGAACTCTCGTTGTTTTTGCCATATTGGCTTTGATAAGAAAAGCTCAAAGGATAGAAGCATCTACGTTGTTTTTGGCAACGAGAGTTCTGTGGTCTTTAAAGGGCCACAGAACTCTCGTTGTTTTTGCCATATTGGCTTTGATAAGAAAAGCTCTAAGGATATAAGCATCTACGTTGTTTTTGGCAACGAGAGTTCTGTGGCCCTTTAAAGACTAAAGTCTTTAAAGTCTTTAAAGTCTTTAAAGGGCCACAGAACTCTCGTTGTTTTTGCCATATTGTCTTTGATAAGAAAAGCTGAAAAGAATAGAAGCATCTACGTTGTTTTTGGCCACAGAACTCCCGTTGTTTTTGCCATATTGGCTTTGATAAGCAAAGCTCAAAGGATAGAAGCATCTACGTTGTTTTTGGAAACGAGAGTTTTGTGGCCCTTTAAAGACTTTAGTCTTTAATGGGCGGCAGAACTCTCGTTGTTTTTGCCATATTGGCTTTGATAAGAAAAGCTCAAAGTATAGAAGCATCTACATTGGTTTTGGCAACGAGAGTTCTGTGGCCCTTTAAAGACTAAAGTCTTTAAAGGGCCACAGAACTCTCGTTGTTTTTGCCATATTGGCTTTGATGATAAAAGCTGAAAGGATAGAAGCATCTACGTTGTTTTTGGCCACAGAACTCTCGTTGTTTTTGCCATATTGGCTTTGATAAGAATAGCTCAAAGGATAGAAGCATCTACGTTGTTTTTGGCACAGAACTCTCGTTGTTTTTGCCATATTGGCTTTGATATGCAAAGCTCAGAGTATAGAAGCATCTACGTTGTTTTTGGCACACTACTCTCGTTGTTTTTGCCATATTGGCTTTGATAAGAAAAGCTCAAAGGATAGAAGCATCTACGTTGTTTCTGGCAACGAGAGTTCTGTGGCCCTTTAAAGACTTTAGTCTTTAAAGGGCCACAGAACTCTCGTTGTTTTTGCCATATTGGCTTTGATAAGAAAAGCTCAAAGGATAGAAGCATCTACGTTGTTTTTGGCAACGAGAGTTCTGTGGTATTTAAAGGGCCACAGAACTCTCGTTGTTTTTGCCTTATTGGCTTTGATAAGAAAAGCTCTAAGGATATAAGCATCTACCTTGTTTTTGGCAACGAGAGTACTGGGGCCCTTTAAAGACTAATGTCTTTAAAGTCTTTAAAGTCTTTAAAGGGCCACAGAACTCTCGTTGTTTTTGCCATATTGGCTTTGATAAGAAAAGCTGAAAGGATAGAAGCATCTACGTTGTTTTTGGCCACAGAACTCCCGTTGTTTTTGCCATATTGGCTTTGATAAGCAAAGCTCAAAGGATAGAAGCATCTACGTTGTTTTTGGCACAGAACTCTCGTTGTTTTTGCCACATTGGCTTTGATAAGAAAAGCTCAAAGGATAGAAGCATCTACGTTGTTTTTGGCAACGAGAGTTTTGGGGCCCTTTAAAGACTTTAGTCTTTAAAGGGCGGCAGAACTCTCGTTGGTTTTGCCATATTGGCTTTGATAAGAAAAGCTCAAAGGATAGAAGCATCTACGTTGTTTTTGGCAACTAGAGTTCTGGGGCCCTTTAAAGACTAAAGTCTTTATAGCGCCACAGAACTCTCGTTGTTTTTGCCATATTGGCTTTGATAAGAAAAGCTGAAAGGATAGAAGCATCTACGTTGTTTTTGGCCACAGAACTCTCGTTGTTTTTACCATATTGGCTTTGATAAGAAAATCTCAAATGATAGAAGCATCTACGTTGTTTTTGGCCACAGAACTCTCGTTGTTTTTGCCATATTGGCTTTGATAAGAAAAGCTCAAAGGATAGAAGCATCTACGTTGTTTCTGGTAACGAGAGTTCAGTGGCCCTTTAAAGACTTTAGTCTTTAAAGGGACACAGAACTCTCGTTGTTTTTGCCATATTGGCTTTGATAAGAAAAGCTCCAAGGATAGAAGCATCTACGTTGTTTTTGGCAACGAGAGTTCTGGGGCCCTTTAAATACTAAAGTCTTTAAAGGGCCACAGAACTCTCATTGTTTTCGCCGTATTGGCTTTGATAAAAAAAGCTCAAAGGATAGAAGCATCTACGTTTTTTTTTATCAACGAGAGTTCTGTGGCCCTTTAAAGACTAAACAATGTAGATGCTTCTATCCTTTGATCTTTTCTTATCAAAGCTAATATGGCAAAAACAGCGAGAGTTCTGTGGCCAAAAACAACATAGATGCTTCTATCCTTTGAGCTTTTCTTATCAAAGCCAATACGGCAAAAACAACGAGAGTTCTGTGGCCAAAAACAACGTAGATGCTTCTATCCTTTGAGCTTTTCTTATCAAAGCCAATATGGCAAAAACAACGAGAGTTCTGTGGCCCTTTAAAGTCTAAAGTCTAAAGTCTTTAAAGGGCCACAGAACTCTCGTTGTTTTTGCCATATTGGCTTTGATAAGAAAAGCTCAAAGGATAGAAGCATCTACGTTGTTTTTGGCACAGAACTCTCGTTGTTTTTGCCACATTGGCTTTGATAAGAAAAGCTCAAAGGATAGAAGCATCTACGTTGTTTTTCGCAACGAGAGTTTAGTGGCCCTTTAAAGACTTTAGTCTTTAAAGGGCGGCAGAACTCTCGTTGTTTTTGCCATTTTGGCTTTGATAAGAAAAGCTCAAAGGATAGAAGCATCTACGTTGTTTTTGGCCACAGAACTCTCGTTGTTTCTGCCATATTGGCTTTGATAAGAAAAGCTCAAAGGATAGAAGCATCTACGTTGTTTTTGGCACAGAACTCTCGTTGTTTTTACCACATTGGCTTTGATAAGAAAAGCTCAAAGGATAGAAGCATCTACGTTGTTTTTGGCAACGAGAGTTCTGTGGCCCTTTAAAGACTTTAGTCTTTAAAGGGCCCCAGAACTCTCGTTGTTTTTGCCATATTGTCTTTGATAAGAAAAGCTCAAAGGATATAAGCATCTGCGTTGTTTTTGGCAACGAGAGTTCTGTGGCCCTTTAAAGACTAAAGTCTTTAAAGGGCCACAGAACTCTCGTTGTTTTTGCCATATTGGCTTTGATAAGAAAAGCTGAAAGGATAGAAGCATCTACGTTGTTTTTGGCAACAGAACTCTCGTTGTTTTTGCCATATTGGCTTTGATAAGAAAAGCTCAAAGGATAGAAGCATCTACGTTTTTTTTGGCACAGAACTCTCGTTGTTTTTGCCATATTGTCTTTGATAAGCAAAGCTCAAAGGATAGAAGCATCTACGTTGTTTTTGGCACAGAACTCTCGTTGTTTTTGCCACATTGGCTTAGATAAGATAAGCTCAAAGGATAGAAGCATCTACGTTGTTTTCCGCAACGAGAGTTTTGTGGCCCTTTAAAGACTTTAGTCTTTAAAGGGCGGCAGAACTCCGTTGTTTTTGCCATTTTGGCTTTGATAAGAAAAGCTCAAAGGATAGAAGCATCTACATTGTTTTTGGCAACGAGAGTTCTGTGGCCCTTTAAAGACTAAAGTCTTTAAAGGGCCACAGAACTCTCGTTGTTTTTGCCATATTGGCTTTGATAAGAAAAGCTCAAAGTATAGAAGCATCTACGTTGTTTCTGGCCACAGAACTCTCATTGTTTTTGCCATATTGGCTTGTATAAGAAAAGCTCAAAGGATAGAAGCATCTACGTTGTTTTTTGCAACGAGAGTTCTGTGGTCTTTAAAGGGCCACAGAACTCTCGTTGTTTTTGCCATATTGGCTTTGATAAGAAAAGCTCAAAGGATATAAGCATCTACCTTGTTTTTGGCAACGAGAGTTCTGTGGCCCTTTAAAGACTTTAGTCTTTAAAGGGCGGCAGAACTCTCGTTGTTTTTGCCATTTTGGCTTTGATAAGAAAAGCTCAAAGGATAGAAGCATCTACGTTGTTTTTGGCCACAGAACTCTCGTTGTTTCTGCCATATTGGCTTTGATAAGAAAAGCTCAAAGGATAGAAGCATCTACGTTGTTTTTGGCACAGAACTCTCGTTGTTTTTACCACATTGGCTTTGATAAGAAAAGCTCAAAGGATAGAAGCATCTACGTTGTTTTTGGCAACGAGAGTTCTGTGGCCCTTTAAAGACTTTAGTCTTTAAAGGGCCCCAGAACTCTCGTTGTTTTTGCCATATTGTCTTTGATAAGAAAAGCTCAAAGGATATAAGCATCTACGTTGTTTTTGGCAACGAGAGTTCTGTGGCCCTTTAAAGACTAAAGTCTTTAAAGGGCCACAGAACTCTCGTTGTTTTTGCCATATTGGCTTTGATAAGAAAAGCTGAAAGGATAGAAGCATCTACGTTGTTTTTGGCACAGAACTCTCGTTGTTTTTACCACATTGGCTTTGATAAGAAAAGCTCAAAGGATAGAAGCATCTACGTTTTTTTTGGCACAGAACTCTCGTTGTTTTTGCCATATTGTCTTTGATAAGCAAAGCTCAAAGGATAGAAGCATCTACGTTGTTTTTGGCACAGAACTCTCGTTGTTTTTGCCATTTTGGCTTTGATAAGAAAAGCTCAAAGGATAGAAGCATCTACATTGTTTTTGGCAACGAGAGTTCTGTGGCCCTTTAAAGACTAAAGTCTTTAAAGGGCCACAGAACTCTCGTTGTTTTTGCCATATTGGCTTTGATAAGAAAAGCTCAAAGGATAGAAGCATCTACGTTGTTTTTGGCACAGAACTCTCGTTGTTTTTGCCACATTGGCTTTGATAAGAAAAGCTCAAAGGATATAAGCATCTACGTTGTTTTTCGCAACGAGAGTTTTGTGGCCCTTTAAAGACTTTAGTCTTTAAAGGGCGGCAGAACTCTCGTTGTTTTTGCCATTTTGGCTTTGATAAGAAAAGCTCAAAGGATAGAAGCATCTACGTTGTTTTTGGCCACAGAACTCTCGTTGTTTCTGCCATATTGGCTTTGATAAGAAAAGCTCAAAGGATAGAAGCATCTACGTTGTTTTTGGCACAGAACTCTCGTTGTTTTTGCCACATTGGCCTTGATAAGAAAAGCTCAAAGGATAGAAGCATCTACGTTGTTTTTGGCAACGAGAGTTCTGGGGCCCTTTAAAGACTAAAGTCTTCAAAAGGGCCACAGAACTCTCGTTGTTTTCGCAATATTGGCTTTGATAAGAAAAGCTCAAAGGATAGAAGCATCTATGTTGTTTTTGGCCACAGAAATCTCGCTGTTTTTGCCATATTGGCTTTGATAAGAAAAGCTCAAAGGATATAAGCATCTACGTTGTTTTTCGCAACGAGAGTTTTGTGGCCCTTTAAAGACTTTAGTCTTTAAAGGGCGGCAGAACTCTCGTTGTTTTTGCCATATTGGCTTTGATAAGAAAAGCTGAAAGGATAGAAGCATCTACGTTGTTTTTGGCCACAGAACTCTCGTTGTTTCTGCCATATTGGCTTTGATAAGAAAAGCTCAAAGGATAGAAGCATCTACGTTGTTTTTGGCACAGAACTCTCGTTGTTTTTGCCACATTGGCCTTGATAAGAAAAGCTCAAAGGATAGAAACATCTACGTTGTTTTTGGCAACGAGACTTCTGGTCTTTTAAAGACTTTAGTGTTTAAAGGGCCCCAGAACTCTCGTTGTTTTTGCCATATTGGCTTTGATAAGAAAAGCTGAAAGGATAGAAGCATCTACGTTGTTTTTGGCCACAGAACTCTCGTTGTTTTTGCCATATTGGCTTTGATAAGAAAAGCTCAAAGGATAGAAGCATCTAAGTTGTTTTTGGCTCAGAACTCTCGTTGTTTTTGCCATATTGGCTTTGATAAGAAAAGCTCAAAGGATAGAAGCATCTACGTTGATTCTGGCACAGTACTCTCGTTGTTTTTGCCATATTGGCTTTGATAAGAAAAGCTCAAAGGATATAAGCATCTGTGTTGTTTTTGGCAACGAGAGTTCTGTGGCCCTTTAAAGACTAAAGTCTTTAAAGGGCCACAGAACTCTCGTTGTTTTTGCCATATTGGCTTCGATAAGAAAAGCTGAAAGGATAGAAGCATCTACGTTGTTTTTGGCAACAGAACTCTCGTTGTTTTTGCCATATTGGCTTTGATAAGAAAAGCTCAAAGGATAGAAGCATCTACGTTTTTTTTGGCACAGAACTCTCGTTGTTTTTGCCATATTGTCTTTGATAAGCAAAGCTCAAAGGATAGAAGCATCTACGTTGTTTTTGGCACAGAACTCTCGTTGTTTTTGCCACATTGGCTTAGATAAGATAAGCTCAAAGGATAGAAGCATCTACGTTGTTTTCCGCAACGAGAGTTTTGTGGCCCTTTAAAGACTTTAGTCTTTAAAGGGCGGCAGAACTCCGTTGTTTTTGCCATTTTGGCTTTGATAAGAAAAGCTCAAAGGATAGAAGCATCTACATTGTTTTTGGCAACGAGAGTTCTGTGGCCCTTTAAAGACTATAGTCTTAAAAGCCCCACAGAACTCTCCTTGTTTTTGCCATATTGGCTTTGATAAGAAAAGCTCAAAGTATAGAAGCATCTACGTTGTTTCTGGCCACAGAACTCTCGTTGTTTTTGCCATATTGGCTTGTATAAGAAAAGCTCAAAGGATAGAAGCATCTACGTTGTTTTTTGCAACGAGAGTTCTGTGGTCTTTAAAGGGCCACAGAACTCTCGTTGTTTTTGCCATATTGGCTTTGATAAGAAAAGCTCAAAGGATATAAGCATCTACCTTGTTTTTGGCAACGAGAGTTCTGTGGCCCTTTAAAGACTAAAGTCTTTAAAGGGCCCCAGAACTCTCGTTGTTTTTGCCATTTTGGCTTTGATAAAAAAAGCTCAAAGTATAGAAGCATCTACGTTGTTTTTGGCACAAACTCTCGTTGATTGTGCCATATTGGCTTTGATAAGAAAAGCTCAAAGGATAGAAGCATCTACGTTGTTTTTGGCAACGAGAGTTCTGTGGCCCTTTAAAGACTTTAGTCTTTAAAGGGCCCCAGAACTCTCGTTGTTTTTGCCATATTGTCTTTGATAAGAAAAGCTCAAAGGATATAAGCATCTACGTTGTTTTTGGCAACGAGAGTTCTGTGGCCCTTTAAAGACTAAAGTCTTTAAAGGGCCACAGAACTCTCGTTGTTTTTGCCATATTGGCTTTGATAAGAAAAGCTGAAAGGATAGAAGCATCTACGTTGTTTTTGGCAACAGAACTCTCGTTGTTTTTGCCATATTGGCTTTGATAAGAAAAGCTCAAAGGATAGAAGCATCTACGTTTTTTTTGGCACAGAACTCTCGTTGTTTTTGCCATATTGTCTTTGATAAGCAAAGCTCAAAGGATAGAAGCATCTACGTTGTTTTTGGCACAGAACTCTCGTTGTTTTTGCCACATTGGCTTAGATAAGATAAGCTCAAAGGATAGAAGCATCTACGTTGTTTTTCGCAACGAGAGTTTTGTGGCCCTTTAAAGACTTTAGTCTTTAAAGGGCGGCAGAACTCTCGTTGTTTTTGCCATTTTGGCTTTGATAAGAAAAGCTCAAAGGATAGAAGCATCTACATTGTTTTTGGCAACGAGAGTTCTGTGGCCCTTTAAAGACTAAAGTCTTTAAAGGGCCACAGAACTCTCGTTGTTTTTGCCATATTGGCTTTGATAAGAAAAGCTCAAAGGATAGAAGCATCTACGTTGTTTTTGGCACAGAACTCTCGTTGTTTTTGCCACATTGGCTTTGATAAGAAAAGCTCAAAGGATATAAGCATCTACGTTGTTTTTCGCAACGAGAGTTTTGTGGCCCTTTAAAGACTTTAGTCTTTAAAGGGCGGCAGAACTCTCGTTGTTTTTGCCATTTTGGCTTTGATAAGAAAAGCTCAAAGGATAGAAGCATCTACGTTGTTTTTGGCCACAGAACTCTCGTTGTTTCTGCCATATTGGCTTTGATAAGAAAAGCTCAAAGGATAGAAGCATCTACGTTGTTTTTGGCACAGAACTCTCGTTGTTTTTACCACATTGGCTTTGATAAGAAAAGCTCAAAGGATAGAAGCATCTACGTTGTTTTTGGCAACGAGAGTTCTGTGGCCCTTTAAAGACTTTAGTCTTTAAAGGGCCCCAGAACTCTCGTTGTTTTTGCCATATTGTCTTTGATAAGAAAAGCTCAAAGGATATAAGCATCTACGTTGTTTTTGGCAACGAGAGTTCTGTGGCCCTTTAAAGACTAAAGTCTTTAAAGGGCCACAGAACTCTCGTTGTTTTTGCCATATTGGCTTTGATAAGAAAAGCTGAAAGGATAGAAGCATCTACGTTGTTTTTGGCACAGAACTCTCGTTGTTTTTACCACATTGGCTTTGATAAGAAAAGCTCAAAGGATAGAAGCATCTACGTTTTTTTTGGCACAGAACTCTCGTTGTTTTTGCCATATTGTCTTTGATAAGCAAAGCTCAAAGGATAGAAGCATCTACGTTGTTTTTGGCACAGAACTCTCGTTGTTTTTGCCATTTTGGCTTTGATAAGAAAAGCTCAAAGGATAGAAGCATCTACATTGTTTTTGGCAACGAGAGTTCTGTGGCCCTTTAAAGACTAAAGTCTTTAAAGGGCCACAGAACTCTCGTTGTTTTTGCCATATTGGCTTTGATAAGAAAAGCTCAAAGGATAGAAGCATCTACGTTGTTTTTGGCACAGAACTCTCGTTGTTTTTGCCACATTGGCTTTGATAAGAAAAGCTCAAAGGATATAAGCATCTACGTTGTTTTTCGCAACGAGAGTTTTGTGGCCCTTTAAAGACTTTAGTCTTTAAAGGGCGGCAGAACTCTCGTTGTTTTTGCCATTTTGGCTTTGATAAGAAAAGCTCAAAGGATAGAAGCATCTACGTTGTTTTTGGCCACAGAACTCTCGTTGTTTCTGCCATATTGGCTTTGATAAGAAAAGCTCAAAGGATAGAAGCATCTACGTTGTTTTTGGCACAGAACTCTCGTTGTTTTTGCCACATTGGCCTTGATAAGAAAAGCTCAAAGGATAGAAGCATCTACGTTGTTTTTGGCAACGAGAGTTCTGGGGCCCTTTAAAGACTAAAGTCTTCAAAAGGGCCACAGAACTCTCGTTGTTTTCGCAATATTGGCTTTGATAAGAAAAGCTCAAAGGATAGAAGCATCTATGTTGTTTTTGGCCACAGAAATCTCGCTGTTTTTGCCATATTGGCTTTGATAAGAAAAGCTCAAAGGATATAAGCATCTACGTTGTTTTTCGCAACGAGAGAGTTTTGTGGCCCTTTAAAGACTTTAGTCTTTAAAGGGCGGCAGAACTCTCGTTGTTTTTGCCATATTGGCTTTGATAAGAAAAGCTGAAAGGATAGAAGCATCTACGTTGTTTTTGGCCACAGAACACTCGTTGTTTCTGCCATATTGGCTTTGATAAGAAAAGCTCAAAGGATAGAAGCATCTACGTTGTTTTTGGCACAGAACTCTCGTTGTTTTTGCCACATTGGCCTTGATAAGAAAAGCTCAAAGGATAGAAACATCTACGTTGTTTTTGGCAACGAGACTTCTGGGGTCTTTTAAAGACTTTAGTGTTTAAAGGGCCCCAGAACTCTCGTTGTTTTTGCCATATTGGCTTTGATAAGAAAAGCTGAAAGGATAGAAGCATCTACGTTGTTTTTGGCCACATAACTCTCGTTGTTTTTGCCATATTGGCTTTGATAAGAAAAGCTCAAAGGATAGAAGCATCTAAGTTGTTTTTGGCTCAGAACTCTCGTTGTTTTTGCCATATTGGCTTTGATAAGAAAAGCTCAAAGGATAGAAGCATCTACGTTGATTCTGGCACAGTACTCTCGTTGTTTTTGCCATATTGGCTTTGATAAGAAAAGCTCAAAGGATAGAAGCATCTACGTTGTTTTTGGCAACGAGAGTTCTGTGGCCCTTTAAAGACTTTAGTCTTTAAGGGCCCCAGAACTTTCATTGTTTTTGTCATATTGGCTTTGATAAGAAAAGCTGAAAGGATAGAAGCATCTACGTTGTTTTTGGCCACAGAACTCTCGTTGTTTTTGCCATATTGGCTTTGATAAGAAAAGCTCAAAGGATAGAAGCATCTACGTTGTTTTTGGCACAGAACTCTCGTTGTTTTTGCCATATTGGCTTTGATAAGAAAAGCTCAAAGGATAGAAGCATCTACGTTGACTCTGGCACAGTACTCTCGTTGTTTTTGCCATATTGGCTTTGATAAGAAAAGCTCAAAGGATAGAAGCATCTACGTTGTTTTTGGCAACGAGAGTTCTGTGGTCTTTAAAGGGCCACAGAACTCTCGTTGTTTTGGCCATATTGGCTTTGATAAGAAAAGCTCAAAGGATATAAGCATCTACGTTGTTTTTGGCAACGAGAGTTCTGTGGCCCTTTAAAGACTAAAGTCTTTTAAGGGCCCCAGAACTCTCGTTGTTTTTGCCATTTTGGCTTTGATAAAAAAAGCTCAAAGTATAGAAGCATCTACGTTGTTTTTGGCACAGAACTCTCGTTGTTTTTGCCATATTGGCTTTGATAAGAAAAGCTCAAAGGATAGAAGCATCTACGTTGTTTTTGGCAACGAGAGTTCTGGGGCGCTTTAAAGACTTTAGTCTTTAAAGGGCCACAGAACTCTCGTTGTTTTTGCCATATTGTCTCTGATAAGAAAAGCTCAAAGGATAGAAGCATCTACGTTGTTTTTGGCACAGAACTCTCGTTGTTCTTGCCATATTGGCTTTGATAAGAAAAGCTCAAAGGATAGAAGCATCTACGTTGTTTTTGGCAACGAGAGTTTTGTGGCCCTTTAAAGACTTTAGTCTTTAAAGGGCGGCAGAACTCTCGTTGTTTTTGCCATTTTGGCTTTGATAAGAAAAGCTCAAAGGATAGAAGCATCTACATTGTTTTTGGCAACGAGAGTTCTGTGGCCCTTTAAAGACTAAAGTCTTTAAAGGGCCACAGAACTCTCGTTGTTTTTGCCATATTGGCTTTGATAAGAAAAGCTCAAAGGATAGAAGCATCTACGTTGTTTTTGGCACAGAACTCTCGTTGTTTCTGCCATATTGGCTTTGATAAGAAAAGCTCAAAGGATAGAAGCATCTACGTTGTTTTTGGCACAGAACTCTCGTTGTTTTTACCACATTGGCTTTGATAAGAAAAGCTCAAAGGATAGAAGCATCTACGTTGTTTTTGGCAACGAGAGTTCTGTGGCTCTTTAAAGACTTTAGTCTTTAAAGGGCCCCAGAACTCTCGTTGTTTTTGCCATATTGTCTTTGATAAGAAAAGCTCAAAGGATATAAGCATCTACGTTGTTTTTGGCAACGAGAGTTCTGTGGCCCTTTAAACACTAAAGTCTTTAAAGGGCCACAGAACTCTCGTTGTTTTTGCCATATTGGCTTTGATAAGAAAAGCTGAAAGGATAGAAGCATCTACGTTGTTTTTGGCACAGAACTCTCGTTGTTTTTACCACATTGGCTTTGATAAGAAAAGCTCAAAGGATAGAAGCATCTACGTTTTTTTTGGCATAGAACTCTCGTTGTTTTTGCCATATTGTCTTTGATAAGCAAAGCTCAAAGGATAGAAGCATCTACGTTGTTTTTGGCACAGAACTCTCGTTGTTTTTGCCACATTGGCTTAGATAAGATAAGCTCAAAGGATAGAAGCATCTACGTTGTTTTTCGCAACGAGAGTTTTGTGGCCCTTTAAAGACTTTAGTCTTTAAAGGGCGGCAGAACTCTCGTTGTTTTTGCCATTTTGGCTTTGATAAGAAAAGCTCAAAGGATAGAAGCATCTACATTGTTTTTGGCAACGAGAGTTCTGTGGCCCTTTAAAGACTAAAGTCTTTAAAGGGCCACAGAACTCTCGTTGTTTTTGCCATATTGGCTTTGATAAGAAAAGCTCAAAGGATAGAAGCATCTACGTTGTTTTTGGCACAGAACTCTCGTTGTTTTTGCCACATTGGCTTTGATAAGAAAAGCTCAAAGGATATAAGCATCTACGTTGTTTTTCGCAACGAGAGTTTTGTGGCCCTTTAAAGACTTTAGTCTTTAAAGGGCAGCAGAACTCTCGTTGTTTTTGCCATTTTGGCTTTGATAAGAAAAGCTCAAAGGATAGAAGCATCTACGTTGTTTTTGGCCACAGAACTCTCGTTGTTTCTGCCATATTGGCTTTGATAAGAAAAGCTCAAAGGATAGAAGCATCTACGTTGTTTTTGGCACAGAACTCTCGTTGTTTTTGCCACATTGGCCTTGATAAGAAAAGCTCAAAGGATAGAAGCATCTACGTTGTTTTTGGCAACGAGAGTTCTGGGGCCCTTTAAAGACTAAAGTCTTCAAAAGGGCCACAGAACTCTCGTTGTTTTCGCAATATTGGCTTTGATAAGAAAAGCTCAAAGGATAGAAGCATCTATGTTGTTTTTGGCCACAGAACTCTCGCTGTTTTTGCCATATTGGCTTTGATAAGAAAAGCTCAAAGGATATAAGCATCTACGTTGTTTTTCGCAACGAGAGTTTTGTGGCCCTTTAAAGACTTTAGTCTTTAAAGGGCAACAAAGAGAACTCTCGTTGTTTTTGCCATATTGGATTTGATAAGAAAAGCTGAAAGGATAGAAGCATCTACGTTGTTTTTGGCCACAGAACTCTCGTTGTTTCTGCCATATTGGCTTTGATAAGAAAAGCTCAAAGGATAGAAGCATCTACGTTGTTTTTGGCACAGAACTCTCGTTGTTTTTGCCACATTGGCCTTGATAAGAAAAGCTCAAAGGATAGCAACATCTACGTTGTTTTTGGCAACGAGACTTCTGGGGTCTTTTAAAGACTTTAGTCTTTAAAGGGCCCCAGAACTCTCGTTGTTTTTGCCATATTGGCTTTGATAAGAAAAGCTGAAAGGATAGAAGCATCTACGTTGTTTTTGGCCACAGAACTCTCGTTGTTTTTGCCATATTGGCTTTGATAAGAAAAGCTCAAAGGATAGAAGCATCTACGTTGTTTTTGGCACAGAACTCTCGTTGTTTTTGCCATATTGGCGTTGATAAGAAAAGCTCAAAGGATAGAAGCATCTACGTTGATTCTGGCACAGTACTCTCGTTGTTTTTGCCATATTGGCTTTGATAAGAAAAGCTCAAAGGATAGAAGCATCTACGTTGTTTTTGGCAACGAGAGTTCTGTGGCCCTTTAAAGACTTTAGTCTTTAAGGGCCCCAGAACTTTCATTGTTTTTGTCATATTGGCTTTGATAAGAAAAGCTGAAAGGATAGAAGCATCTACGTTGTTTTTGGCCACAGAACTCTCGTTGTTTTTGCCATATTGGCTTTGATAAGAAAAGCTCAAAGGATAGAAGCATCTACGTTGTTTTTGGCACAGAACTCTCGTTGTTTTTGCCATATTGGCTTTGATAAGAAAAGCTCAAAGGATATAAGCATCTACGTTGTTTTTGGCAACGAGAGTTCTGTGGCCCTTTAAAGACTAAAGTCTTTAAAGCGCCACAGAACTCTCGTTGTTCTTGCCATATTGGCTTTGATAAGAAAAGGTCAAAGGATAGAAGCATCTACGTTGTTTTTGGCACAGAACTCTCGTTGTTTTTGCCATATTGGCTTTGATAAGAAAAGCTCAAAGTATAGAAGCATCTACGTTGTTTCTGGCCACAGAACTCTCGTTGTTTTTGCCATATTGGCTTTTATAAGAAAAGCTCAAAGTATAGAAGCAACTACGTTTTTTTTTTCAACGAGAGTTCTGTGGTCTTTAAAGGGCCACAGAACTCTCGTTGTTTTTGCCATATTGGCTTTGATAAGAAAAGCTCAAAGGATAGAAGCATCTACGTTGTTTTTGGCACAGAACTCTCGTTGTTTTTGGCACATTGGCTTTGATAAGAAAAGCTCAAAGGATAGAAGCATCTACGTTGTTTTTGGCAACTAGAGTTTTGTGGCCCTTTAAAGACTTTAGTCTTTAAAGGGCGGCAGAACTCTCGTTGTTTTTGCCATTTTGGCTTTGATAAGAAAAGCTCCAAGGATAGAAGCATCTACATTGTTTTTGGCAACGAGAGTTTTGTGGCCCTTTAAAGACTAAAGTCTTTAAAGGGCCCCAGAACTCTCGTTGTTTTTGCCATATTGGCTTTGATAAGAAAAGCTCAAAGGATAGAAGCATCTACGTTGTTTTTGGCCACAGAACTCTCGTTGTTTTTGCCATATTGGCTTTGATAATAAAAGCTCAAAGGATAGAAGCATCTATGTTGTTTTTGTCAACGAGAGTTCTGTGGCCCGTTAAAGTCTAAAGTCTTTAAAGCGCCACAGAACTCTCGTTGTTTTTGCCATATTGGCTTTGATAAGAAAAGCTGAAAGGATAGAAGCATCTACGTTGTTTTTGGCCACAGAACTCTCGTTGTTTTTGCCATATTGGCTTTGATAAGAAAAGCTCAAAGGATAGAAGCATCTACGTTGTTTTTGGCACAGAACTCTCGTTGTTTTTGCCATATTGGCTTTGATAAGGAAAGCTCGAAGGATAGAAGCATCTACGTTGTTTTTGGCACACTACTCTCGTTGTTTTTGCCATATTGGCTTTGATAAGAAAAGCTCAAAGGATAGAAGCATCTACGTTGTTTTTGGCACAGAACTCTCGTTGTTTTTGCCACATTGGCTTTGATAAGAAAAGCTCAAAGGATAGAAGCATCTACGTTGTTTTTGGCAACGAGAGTTCTGGGGCCCTTTAAAAACTAAAGTCTTCAAAAGGGCCACAGAACTCTCGTTGTTTTCGCCATATTGGCTTTGATAAGAAAAGCTCAAAGGATAGAAGCATCTATGTTGTTTTTGGCCACAGAACTCTCGCTGTTTTTGCCATATTGGCTTTGATAAGGAAAGATCAAAGGATAGAAGCATCTACATTGTTTAGTCTTTAAAGGGCCACAGAACTCTTGTTGTTTTTGCCATATTGTCTTTGATAAGAAAAGCTCAAAGGATAGAAGCATCTACGTTGTTTTTGGCACAGAACTCTCGTTGTTTTTGCCATATTGGCTTTGATAAGCAAAGCTCAAAGGATAGAAGCATCTACGTTGTTTTAGGCACAGAACTCTCGTTGTTTTTGCCACTTTGGCTTTGATAAGAAAAGCTCAAAGGATATAAGCATCTACGTTGTTTTTTGCAACGAGAGTTCTGTGGTCTTTAAAGGGCCCCAGAACTCTCGTTGTTTTTGCCATATTGGCTTTGATAAGAAAAGCTCAAAGGATAGAAGCATCTACGTTGTTTTTGGCCACAGAACTCTCGTTGTTTTTGCCATATTGGCTTTGATAATAAAAGCTCAAAGGATAGAAGCATCTATGTTGTTTTTGTCAACGAGAGTTCTGTGGCCCTTTAAAGACTAAAGTCTTTAAAGCGCCACAGAACTCTCGTTGTTTTTGCCATATTGGCTTTGATAAGAAAAGCTGAAAGGATAGAAGCATCTACGTTGTTTTTGGCCACAGAACTCTCGTTGTTTTTGCCATATTGGCTTTGATAAGAAAAGCTCAAAGGATAGAAGCATCTACGTTGTTTTTGGCACAGAACTCTCGTTGTTTTTGCCATATTGGCTTTGATAAGGAAAGCTCGAAGGATAGAAGCAT
>NW_027131966.1:0-32321 GCF_026122565.2 Emydura macquarii macquarii | reverse complement strand
CAGTCTTGCCACTGCAGATCTTTCCCTGAGCTGCCCCAACTTTCTCCCACCTCATCCCAGCTGTTTTTTCCTGCCATTTTCCCTCCTGTTCCCAGCTTTAACAAAAACTCTTTGGCAACGTAGATGGTTCCATTAACTCTGCTTTTCTTCCTGTTACTATTATTACTAGCACAGCTGGGCAGAAGATGGGATTTGGTTTTCCAGTGTAAAACTGACACTTTTCTCCAGCTCCATGGATGGGTTCAGTTCTCTGAAGTCCACTATGTTCACCCCAATTCATATCCCATTTTATGGTTCGCTGGAGGAGGGCAGTCCTCCAATTCTCTATCGCACACTTGGCACCAGCTCTCAGATTCCTGGCCTGTTACTTTCTCTGCGACTACGATCACTACCCAGCAGGTGGCATTGGTGCATCGAGATTTTCTTTCATTCTTTTCTTAGCTGAACATCTTCATGGTTTAGTCATTTCAAACCCAGCCTATTCAGTGGGTTTTAGGCAAGTTCTGGTTCAGGCTGAGGCCAGGGGGAGTTCTTCATGAGTCAGACACAGGCTGGGTACTGCGCCAGGGCTCCCCAGGAACACAGAGCTGACAGGTAACACGGGGAACCCTGTGACTGTAGGACTGGGGAAATTTAACACTTGGCATATTAAGAAATTAAATATTATTAAACAGTATTTTCAATAGATGTAACCCTGACCCACTTGGTGCATTATTTTGCTTGTTGCATTATTATTTATTATCTAGAGCATTTTCCTTTTGCATACAATTGTTTAATTATATTTAGTTTATTATTTTGGCAAGTGTAAAATTTCACCCCTCTCCAGTCACTAGGGTTTGGTCCAAAACGGTTAGAAATTAGCAAAAAGACTTAATGGACGAAACAGGAAACTTTTCAAATTCAGGTGCCTGCCTAGCTGGAGCAGCAAAGAAACCGAAGGCAGTTTGGTGGACTCAGCAGGGGAGCCGAGAGGTTTGGGACCAGTGTGTTGGTCTGAAAGCAAATGGATAGTGAGACGCTGTGGGAACACAACCAGACGTTTCAACAGAAGACAGCAGCAGAATTACTCGATCCATTACATGAGTCAGACGTTCAGCCAGAATGAGCATGGAAAGCATCATATTATGAGAAGCAACAGAGCAACACATGTTAATAAAGAGTTTTTCACCATTTTATGTGCATAAAATGTTGCAAATGTTTTACAAATGTAGAAGACAAAGTTAATTTCCAACCATGAAAGGAGAAAAAGCAAAAACAATGAGACAGGCTCCACCCGCTTCTGCAGACTTAAGAGCTGCACAGAAGAAGCCATGGCTAGCACCTGAGAAAACCAAGGTAATGACGTGGTCTGATAAAAAACTTTGTGAAGGTGAAACTTGTACAGATGGCTCATGGCTCAAAAAGCTCCACATATTCCCCAGAGGAGAATGATTGAGGTGCCACCTGCATGGGGACAGAGAATGGAAACTGGGGGAGGTTTTGGGGAGGCTGGGAGCTACGGGGCATAGGGCGATTGGAGGGTGGAAAGGAGCACAGGATGGAGAGGTACATCCCACCCTGCAACCTCAGGGATTTTGATCTTATCTGCCACCTCGCAGCACCTTCCCATTGCCAGAGATGGTCCATGTGGCTCCAGGCCAGGTCGCTAGTCTGGTCACTCGGCAGCATCCGGGGACAAAGCTGCCATGGACGCAGCGCCTCCTGCTGGCTCAGTCGTGTCTGAAGCAGAGTCGAGGGTCCCTGGCTGTGTCTGTGCCGGGCGATACGGCCCTTTCTGGCCCCCTGCAGGGGAAGCCGAAGCAGGAATTGACTCAACTGGAGACCAGCTGCCTGGGGCTCGCTCATGCACCCTGCAGCCTGGGTGTGTGGCGGCAACAACAGGGACTCCAGCCACGACTCCTATATCCAGCCGGGGTTCAGCACGGAGCCCCTGGGATCTCACGTGATGGTGGGAAGGCTCAATGGGGGACACTAAGAGGCGCTGTGCGGGGGGCAGGTATGGGGAACCAGGGCGGTTACTAGGGGCTGCTCTGTGGGGGCATTACTCACTTTTCCTCCTTCTCAGGTAACAGCCCAGAGCCCCGAATCCCAGCACAGCGAGGAGACCAGCAGCGATCGCCAGGAGACCCGTCCAACCTGTGGCCTTGGAATCTGGAAATGCCCCGAGACAGACTGAGACATAGGCCCCTCCAAAGACCCTGTGCCCCTCCCCTCCCATGGGTCCTGCCCTCTGCCCCGATAGGCCTGGCCTAGCATCCTTCCTTCCACCGGTCAGGCTGCGCGCTCGGCCACCCGTCTGTCTGCCCTACAGCTGGACACCCCCTTTTCTGTCTCCCCTCCCCTGAGCCCCACAAATCCTCTCTCCACCTTCCCCTCCCCCAGAGCCTCTCTCTGTCTACCCAGCCCCTGGTGCCTCCCAAACTCCCCCTCTGCATTTCTCTCCTTCCTCCACCCCCACCCCTTGTGTCCATTTCCCCCCCCATTAGAGGATGCCCCCACTGCTTCCCCCACCCTGCTCCCCCAGTACTCACCCCAGGTCACCCTGAGGGGGCGTCCCCCAGGCTGCTGTGTCTCACCACACACACGTGCTCCGTGGGGCCGACCCCCTCCTGCCCCAGCTCGATGGACACCCGGACCTGGAAGGTGGGGTCCGCGTTGGCCTGGATCCCGCTGGTCACCTGCTCCCCCTGGGCCCCCTGGCCTCCCCGCTCCCAGGTCACCTCAATGTCGCGGGGGTAGAAGCCCGTCACGTGGCAGATGAGGCGGGACGGCCGGTCCTGGGTCCCTGGGACGAGGGCCGCGCGCGCTGCGGGCCGGGCTGTGGGGAGGGCGAGAAAGGGTCGTGAGTCACAGGGACTGGCACAGCAGGGGCTGCGGGTCGGGGAGTGAGGGGCACCGGCCGAGCTGTCACCTGTCTTCTGGGCGGTGAAAGGTGCCCTCAATGCGATCAACACCCTGCATTGCTGGGGCGTGATGACTGTCCTCGCAGAGACAGCCTCCCCTTGGCGGTTCCAGCGCTCGGCCACGCGCCAGGCATCCGGGTGCACGGAGAACCAGCGGTTCTGGTCGGCCTGGTACAGCAGCACATCCTCCCCGTTGAGGGAATATCGGGTACTGGCTCGCGCGGCTCCGGTGCCATCGTCCAGCTCACAGCTCTGCAGGATCTACAGGTAGTAGGGCTCTGGGGGCAGAGGGGCTGCGTGAGCCACCATCCCCCACTCCCTATCCCCTGTCCCCACTCTGAGCTCTAGGTATGAGGGAAATCATTGCCCTCCGGTGTCCCCTGCCGAGCCCCAGCTTCCTCCCTCCTGCTTTATGCTGCCCGCCCCGTCCATCCCCTGAACTGTGGGATAGGGACTCACCCGCCCTTGGGGAGCTGGTGTTCATCTGCCGCACCAGGCCCTGGTACTCGGCCTCCACCCAGGAGTCCCAGGCCAGGCACAGACTGCTTTTTGCTCTCCAGAACTGGTGGCTGTCTTGGTCGGCTGGGATGTAGCCGTTCCGGGGAGCCATCCTGCCGGTGCCGCTGTCGTAGGCTGAGAGCACCAGGTCGTTCACCCAGTGTACACTCAAATGCTTGGGCAGGTTGGGGGCCGCCAAGGGGGAGATGAGCTGGTGATAGGAGAGACGGTGAACTCCTGCAGGAAGGAGAGAGATGGGATGAGAACAGGACCCAGGCATCCGGGACAGCAACCCGAGGGTGCCACACAGCGCCCAGCTCTGGGAGAAGATGCTGGGATGGGGATGGGACCTAGGCAGCCGGGAGACCAGGGGTCACTTACCAGCCAAAGTGACGGAGCAGAGAGACAGGAGCCAGAAGGAGACCGAGACAGGTTTGGCCCAAGGAGCCATCGCCCTGGAGGGGACGGGACGGCCGTTCTACGGGCAGGGTCTGGGGCCAGGCCCCAGAGAGCTGGAGGGAGCACGGCCGCCCTTCCCTGCGTTGAGCTGTCTGCTGCTCTGACAGGAAACACGAGAGGGGAAACCCAGACACACAAGCCAAGCAAACTTCAATACAGACAAACCAGCCGTCCTTTGCCTGCCCGGTTCAATGCATCGCAGGAAGCCTCGTTCCCCAGCAGCGCAACAAAGATCAAACGACTCCTGCTGCTGGCTCCAACTTCTCTCTTATAATGTGTGTTTTCTGTATGGGGAGGTTTTTCTCTGAGCACAGCACAGCAATCCTGAGCCGCTCCGAACCCCAGTCGTTGTTACAGTCGGCCGGGACTTTCCAGAGACACGGGACTGAGTGGGCGGTGTCATTCAGTCCAGGAGGCTGGGTTGTCGCTGCTTAGTAATGCTGCTGGAGCCGGTCCAGCTGCTCAGGATTTCAGGCCTAGAAGCTCTGGTGTTATCTGCACTGGCTGGGCCTGCCAGTTACCCTGTGTTACCAGCGACGGCCCTTATTGAAATAGAAAATTGTCTGTCCGGTACTCAGGCAGTTCAGGGCACCTTTAACCCGTATTCCAGCAGCAGGGGCCAGTTCTCACGGGTGCATCTCTCCACTCCTCGGCCCTTCGGTGCTGCGGAGGGAAACGAGCCGAGGCATCGCTCAAGCGCCAGGGTCGGGAGGGGACTGGAAAGATGCACCCGTGAGCAACTCCAGCCTGGCTCTGTCTGCTATCCGTGCGCAGGCTCTGTCCAGCAGGACGAGTCGACAGGGGCCGTGTGCCCTGGAGCTGCAGGGCCAGGCAGAGCAGGGGTGGGTAAGTGGCTCTGTCTGCCTGGGGGTGGTCAGCTCTCCTGGAGTGCAGCCTCCCTGCTCACTGAGTCTCTGCCCACGGCCCCAGCAGAGGGGAGGAACTGCTGGTCGGGGGCTGATGTCTCTGCAGCTGGGGAGGAGCAAGGCAGGTGGGGAACCTCACCCTCGCAGCCGAGGCCACCGTCCGCGCCTGACCCTGCTCACCGTTGCAGGCCGGGGGTGCTGAGGAAACAGTCCCTGGTTTTTGCACTGCAGGGTTGGACCCCTGCTAATTCAGCAGCTCTCCATGTGGTTCGTAAAGGCAGAGCGCGGGCCAGGTGTTAGCCCTCAAGCTACAGGCCTAATGCCCTGGCTCTATGCAGACAGTGCAGGGTGACCAGATGTCCCAGTTTAATAGGGACCCTCCTGATACTCGGGACTTTTTCTGATATAGGCGCCTATCGCCCCCCATCCTGTCCCAATTTTTCACACCTGCTATCTGTCACCCTATTAGTTGGAGGTTGAGGGTGCGGGTGGGGGGCACAGGGATAGGGAGAGGGGCTGGGCGTGGCAAATGAGGACAGGTGGTTGGCAAGCCTTGGACCGGCTGTTTGTGAAAATCTGTATTTCTCTAGTTGGGGGAGGGAGGCGGCATCATGTCTTGCTGGCTTTGCCGTGTCTTATATGTTAAGTTCTCTCTCATTTGCCTCAGGCACTGAATAACCACGACAGCGACACTATGAGATTGTTTTACATCGTTGCAGGTTACGTCGCTAAATCTGACGTTTCCCCCTCTCGTTAGTAGAATACCCCTTGAGTTCAGGCCTGCGACTGCACTGACTGTGAATTTAACTTCAACTCAACAGCACCAAGGGCTGTTACAACACCCGACTCTTTGTGAGCGTGTGCAGTGATTTTTGTTGTTGTTTTCTGCATGTAGGGCAGCGCGGTGCGAGGGTCGCAGGTTAGATCCCACGCTGGGCCAGGTGGACACAGTGGCCAATTCTGTTCATCAATGTTGGCAGTAAAACAGATGGGCAGGATCTGTCATAGATGAAAACCCCTGTGATTTTTTAGCATCTCTGGGTGTTGCGATTGGTTCATGAAAGGAAAAGTGGCTCCGAAAGGGCGCCGTCCTTGGGTGTCTCCATCGAGTTGGAGCAGGGAGGTCAGGTGCCCTCTGGGGACGGCCGCGGCGGGACCACAACCGGAGTCTGTGTCCAGTATTTGGCGGCCACACCTCCGGCAGGACGTTGGCAGATTGGAAAGAGCTACAGGAACGAGCCGGGAACTGGAGACCCCGCCCGGCGGGGAGACCTCCCCAGAGATCCACCTCCTGAGGGCGTTGGAGGTGAAGAGGGGACCCGGCCCCCGTGTGCAGGAGCCACCGTGGGGAGGGGTTTTCTGAGCACAGGGGGCTTGCTGGGCGACGGCAAGCCCTGCGCAGCGGAAGAGGGAGAGGGACTCCAGCCAGCTCTGCGCAGGGGAAGAATACGGTCACCCCACCATGGCTTCCAGTCTGGCCAGGGGCAGAGCCTCAGCAGGAAGAGGAGAAGCAGGGGTCCCCGCGGGGCCTGCAAATGGCCTGTGGCCCGTGCGTTAATCAGCCCCAGCCCAGAGCCCTGCCTAGCACAAGCTGGATAATCAGTGGCGTACCGTGTGTCTTCCGCGCCTGGGGTCCAAGTTTGCATTCGTGTCCCCCAGGCCTCACGCGCCTTCCCTTGTATAGGGCAGGAGTGGTCCCCGTCTCCCACCACACAGCGCTGCCTCCAGCTGGCCCAGGTCATTGGGGGGGGTCTGTGCCTGCATCCCCGCCCCCCACCGCACTTACCCACCACACATCGCCCGCTTCTCCTGCTGCAGCCCCCCAGCCTCACTCCCCAGCCAGAGAGTAGTGGGGGGGGGAGCTCCTCCTGATCAGCCACAGCTTCCTGCCCTCCGTCTGACCGTGGGATCCATCCAGCCGCCCAAGAGGGCCTCTTGCATTCCCCTGGCCCCTGTGCATCGAGAAGGACTGGCCCAGAGGCCCCCCACAGGCTGGCACCGGGGGCCTGGCCCTGCCTTTTACGCCACTGCGGAGAATCCCTTCCGGGGTTCCTGTCTCAGCCCAGGAGTTAATCTCTCTGCGCTGGATCCGGCTGAAGGTTTCCAATGAAAACATCGTCCCAAAGGGAAACAACCCATCCTTGTCTCCACAGAGACCCCAACGCCCAGGCCCTTCCCGGATCCCGCCTGCTTTGCTTCTTTTGTCCTCTTTTTACCCTTCTGTAAATGCCCAACCAGGGAAAAAACCAAAGAAATTCAACACCAACAACTTGGTGAATGCTGAAAAATCGATTCTTTATTCAGACTTGACAAATTCTTTACATTTCAGCAGCAGATTCAACCCCCCCCCCCCCAAACAATACCAAGGCAGAATTCAGACTGTGGTTATCATGAGAGACGACAGAGAGAACATGTCCTGAAATCATTAGAAGGCTTAGACATACACAAGTCCATGGAGCCGGATGCAATGCACCCGAGGGTGCTGAGGGAGTTGGCTGAGATGATTTCAGAGCCATTGGCTATTATCTTTGAAAGCTCGTGGCAACAGGGGGAAGTCCCTGAGGACTGGAAAAAAGCAAATCTAGTGCCCATCTTCATAAAAGGGAGGAAAGAGGATCCAGGGAACTACAGACCGGTCAGCCTCACTTCAATCCCTGGAAAAATCATGGAGCAGATCCTTAAGGAATCCATTTGAAGGCACTTGGAAGAGAGGAAGGTGATCAGGAACAGTCAACACGGATTCACCAAGGGAAAGTCATGCCTGACCAACCTGATTGCTTTCTATGATGAGGTGACTGGCTCTGTGGATGTAGGGAAGGTGGTGGATGTGATATACCTTGACTTTAGCAAAGCTTTTGATACTGTCTCTCACAGTATTCTTATCAGCAAGTTAAAGAAGTATGGGTTGGATGAATGGACTATAAAATGGATAGAGAACTGGCTAGAGCATAGGGCCCAACGAGTAGTGATCAATGGCTCCATGTCTAGCTGGCAACCGGTCACAAGCGGAGTGCCCCAGGGGTCGGTCCTGGGGCCGGTTTTGTTCAACATCTTTATTAATGATCTGGAGGATGGGGTAGATTGCACCCTCAGCAAGTTTGCGGACGACACTAAGCTGGGGGGAGTGGTAGATACCCTGCGAGGTAGGGATAGGATACAGAGTGACCTAAACAAACTGAAGGATTGGGCCAAAAGAAATCTAATGAGGTTCAACAAAGAAAAGTGCAGAGTCCTCCACTTAGGAAGGAAGAATCCCATGCACAGCTATAGACTGGGGACCGACGAGCTAGGCAGCAGCTCTGCAGAAAGGGACCTGGGGGTAACAGTGGATAAGAAGCTGGATATGAATCAGCAGTGTGCCCTGGTTGTCAAGAAGGCTAACGGCATATTGGGCTGCATTAGGAGGGGCATTGCCAGCAGGTCGCGGGAAGTGATTATTCCCCTCTATTCGGCATTGGTGAGGCCGCATTTAGAATATTGTGTCCAGTTTTGGGCCCCCCACTACAAAAAGGATGTGGACAAGTTGGAGAGAGTCCAGCGGAGGGCAACAAAAATGATTAGGGGGCTGGAGCACAGGACTTATGAGGAGAGGCTGAGGGCACTGGGCTTGTTTAGTCTGCAAAAGAGAAGAATGAGGGGGGATTTGATAGCAGCCTTTAACTACCTGAAAGGGGGTTCCAGGGAGGATGGGGCTAGGCTGTTCTCAGTGGTGGCAGATGACAGAACAAGGAGCAACGGTCTCAAGTTGCAGGGCAGGAGGTCTAGGTTGGACATTAGGAAAAAGTTTTTCACTAGGAGGGTGGTGAAGCACTGGAATGGGTTACCTAGAGAGGTGATGGAGTCTCCATCCTTAGAGGTTTTTAAGCTGAGGCTTGACAAAGCCCTGGCTGGGGTGATATAGCTGAGGTTAGTCCTGCTTTGAGCAGGGGGTTGGACTAGATGACCTCCTGAGGTCCCTTCCAACTCTAATATTCTATGATTCTATGATTCTATCATCTGCCATGGTAATGAGATTTAGAGAGAAGCTGGAGCACGGGAAACAGATGAGCCAGGTTTGCAGGCTGGGAGGAGGGCACTGGGAAGCAATAAGCATGGATTTGAAGGGATTGATTTGGTCCCAATGATTTGAAGGGGACCAACACAAATAAACCTGAGAATCTCTTGCTCCTACAGACACCCATAAAATTCCCACTGGGTGCCACTGTGCACCTGCAGGCACCTCAATACCTTCCAAAAGTGGCCCCCTGTCCACCACAGTTAGAGGAATTACTGTGACCCGGCCGGGCCCAGGGTAGCCAACTGATAATGCCAAGATCAGGGCAGGCTGCAAAAGGAGAGCAGATTCTCCCCACGCTGGTGGGTGACACTGAAGCCCGGCTTCCCAACCAGCCACGAATTGCTTCTGATTACCCCACACTGGATATCACGAAGCCAGTCCACAAATACACACAGCCCCTTTATTGCATTTCAGCTTCAGGCTCCCAAATCAGCACTAGGTCCAGCAAAGAGACCAGTTCCTAGAACTCTCTGCTCTTTACTAAAAAGGTTCCCTCTGACCCCAAAGGGTCAGCCACAGCACCAGATCAATATAAGTTTGGACCTTACCTAAACTACCACGCTGCCAGCCAATCCTTTAGTAACTAAAACTAAAGGTTTATTGTAAAAAGAAAGAAACAAACCATGAGAGAAATGTTAAAGGGTTAAAGTAAATCACAGATATACAAATGATTAAAAGTCCATTTACATCAGGTTTCTGGAAGAAATGTGGAGTTGCAGGCTTGTATAGTTCCCTCTGGTTCACATCCAGTACCTGGATGGGTCTGAGTCCTTCGGTTCAGTTGCAAGATGAATTGGTCCAGAGATAGGTGTGTGTCTGCAGACTGGACAGGAACAAAGACAAAATGGTTTCTCTGGCTTGATCTTATAAAACCCCTCCTTCGGCCATGCGGCCTGTGGGCAGTCACAAGACCCAAAATGGAGTCCATAGTCACATGGGCCAATCCTGGTGACTCCTCCGGTGTGCCTGGGGTCCATAGTCACATGGGACAGTCCTGATGCTTCATCAGGTAGGCTGCCTGAAATGGAGTCTAGAGTCATGTAAGCAGGTTCTGGTGACTCAGTGGTGATGCTGGCCTCTCCCTCAGGGCCCCTTGCACCTGGGAATGCCTTAATGGGCCATTACGTTGGCCATTGTTCTGCAGCCTTCCTATCTGGGGTGTTGCCCAGGCAGCACAATTTGAAACACAGATATCTCAAATACATCTATAACTTCCATTTCAAATATCACACATGAACATAAGTATTATTCTCTTACTTAGCACATTATAACCTTCCTAACAGTACCTGACATGGCATATCCCACATGGATTATTATGATTCTGCCATACTGATGTCACCCAATATACTAAATGCCCCCCCACTCAAGCCAGCCCGCATGACAGTCCCATTGATTTGAAGGGGACCAACACAAATAAACCTGAGAATCTCTCGCTCCTACAGACACCCATAAAATTCCCACTGGGTGCCACCGTGCACCTGCAGGCACCTCAATACCTTCCAAAAGTGGCCCCCTGTCCACCACATTTAGTGGAATTATACATGGTGGTGTTTGTTTTCTGTCAAACTGATTGTTGGCCTCTGGAATTGTCTCTCCCAAGAAGAGAAATGAATTGTTGAAAGGCAGAAGCACCCGACGTGCGTGTGACTTCGAAACTTTAAAAGCAGTTACTTGAAAAGGGGAGGACCCAGTTCATAGGCCGGGTTAATCCAGTAATTCAGTGTTTGAATGACTAACAGACAGAGCCTCCTATAAGCAAAGAAGGAAGGAAAATGTCGATGCACGAATGCCATCTACTGGGTAATGATGGAAGCAGCAGAGAAAGTAACAGGTGGGAAATCTCAGCGCTGGTGGCAAGGGGCCAATAGAGAATGAGAGGATTGTTGTCCTTTAGTGACTCGAAAACAGGGTGTGTAAACTGCGGCCAGCGCGGTGACCTCATAGTTAACTGAACCCATCAACAAAGCTGAGGGACCTAGAAGTGTGACCAGACACGGGGACAAGTCGTAGGTCCTTCTCTCTACTATCCCAGGGTTACACGAGACAGAGAGGTGGGAGCACATTTTGGAGGACTGTGCTGAGGGGAATTTGGAATTTTTTTTGGCAAAAGGAAAATGTTCACAGAAAATGTCAGTTTTCCTCAAACCGTCTTGCTGTTTCATCAGAAAACGTGAAAACTTTTGGCTTAAGCTAAGACATTATTCACATCTCAGCAAATATTTTTCGTTTTCAGTCACTTTCAGACAATATTTGGCAGTTTTTTACAAGTTTTCTGCCAACATTTCAGGAGGTTTTTGGCTTCATTTTTGTTCTTGTTTTTCAATAGGAAGTCTAAATTTTCCATGGGAAAATCAAACACCGTTTTCCGACCAGCTGAAAAATAAGAATAGGAAGAATAGGAAGAGATAATGGAATCAACTACATTGCAAAGGAGCTTTGGCTAAAGCTGGGAAGTGGAAGCAGAAGAGGAGACAGAGCTGGGATGAGGTGGAGAAATTTAAGGCAGCACAGGGAAAGATCTGAAGTTGTAAAAGAGAAGCTCACACACACATAAACTTAGCATCATGATGCTGCAGTTCTCCATCCTCACGGATGCTCAGGGCACCAGAGGCAGCGGGACGTGGTCGGGCGGGTTGTTTTCTTCGGTGAGCTTGATGTCCCTGCAGAACAAGACGGGCTCCTGGCCTATGCCGAGGCGGTACTGCCAGATGTACAGGTTCTTTTGGGGCTCTAGGGTCACCTGGATTGACTCCTCTTCTTCTCGGGCTTCGTTCCAGTCCTCCTGCTTTGTGGAGATGCTTCTCCCGCCATACTGGGTGTTGAGGTAGAACTGGGATTGGGTGATGAGCTTGGTGAGGGCTCCAGTCTTGAGGGACATCTCATTGGAGATGCTCCAGTTGTGCTCGATGCTGGACATCTGCTGCTTGGCGTAACCCACCTTGCGGGAGACCTTGTTGGACCAGATAAAAGAAGAATCGGTTTTGTTGTGCAGGGTCTTGACGCACTCCCAGCTGCTGATGGAGGCACCCTTGGTGAGGGTCAGCCCTCCGGGGAAGAAGTTCAGCACATTGGGGTGGATGGAGAAGATTCTGTAGTGGCTGGACCTGATGTCCGAATACAGGTAGCAATGAGGCCCCCATTTGTCGTCCACTTTGATCAGGGTCAGGTTCACATTGTAGCTGAAGTAATAGAGCCCCTGGCAGAATTCAGGCAGCATGGGAACCTCCCCCCTTTTCATCTGTGCTGAGGTCCATGGTGTTGCGTATGACACCCCGCTCTAGGAAGATGGCACAGAACCCAAACACACTGAGCATGTAGTGGTCCCCGCCACGCCACTTGGGATGCAGCTCATGGACGGTGGCCTCGGCGTCTGTGCTCAAGTCCTTTACCAGCCGGTAGGAGTTTCCCTTGATGATGCAGATGGTGTCTTTTCCTATGGACCCCAGGTAGTGATCCCCGCCCCGGCACGCGGGATGCAGCCACTTGATCTCGATGCTAGTCGGTTTCTGTATATCCTTTGTCCACAGATAGCAGCCCAGGTCAGAGCGGACGATGAAGAAACCCTCATCATTTTGGAAGATGTCAGTATGCGGGGCGTCCGTGTGAGGGACCAATGATCCATCGGCAGGTGTCCAGTCCTGGGGTTAGAACAGAAAAGGGGAGAAGGGAGGTTAGGAGCTGGCGAAGGGATTCAGGCACCTGGAGACGCTCATATCCCCATAGGGTATAAGAAGAGCCCCAGATGGGGATCACCCTGTTTCTATCAGTGGATGAACTCTGCAGTGACATCAGGAGTGAATCCAGAGTGGCTCCTCTTCTCTGATTCTAGTGGAGCTATGGCCCATTCGCACCAGCTGAGCTGATCATGTATGAATTGCTGGTGCTTTGGGATGCCCAGCCCCGGGAAGTGGGCACTGTGATGTCTCCTGGATGTGCCCTGGGCCTGCAGCCCTATCTCCAGGGCTGGGATTGTCCTGAAGTAGGAAGGGAAGGGGAAAGCTCAGGGTCCTGCCCTGAGAGGATCCTACCTCCCATAGGCTCCCACTTACCTCTCTTATGTGCTCTCCTACCGAGCAGGAGGTGACGTCCTGTATGGAGACAGAGAAATGGGGACATAGGAGAAAGCTGGGGTGAGGGCAGTCTCTGTGAATATGCTTCACAAGCCAACAGATGCTGCACAGAATTGAAGACAGACAAATTCCCTCCATCCTGACCCACAGCCCCTGTATCCTAGCCCTCGGCTCCCCCTCCCAGCTCCCACAGGTCTGCCGGTGCATCTCACTCCTGACCCGCAGCCCCCTGCTAGCCCAGCTGGGATATCTCTGCTGCTCCCCCAGACACTCACTGGTAGGGACGGAGTTGGAAGTTGCTGCCCCATCCGAGTCTCTTCCCCTGGGGTGGATGGAGCTGTCCTTTCTAGCAAGGATCCTAACAAGGAGGTGAGATGCTCTGAAAGTGTCCGGGTTATATAAGGCAGATCTGTTTGTGTCTTTCTCCTTCCTCAAGCTGTTTGCTGAATTCCTGGAATCCCCTTGTGGCAGTGCACTTGACTTGCTCGTAGTCTCCTAGACTCTAAGGTCAGACGGGAAGATTTTGAAGTTTAGAATATAGTGGTTATTACTACTGTGTTGGAAATTGGGCTAGCCAATAGAGTTATATAAAGTTTAAGGTTATGTCTAAGTTTACGTTTTAGAGTTCAAGTTCTTTATTTTGAATTTCAAGGAAGTTTATTTCATGTTAAGATGAGTGAAGCAGGAGCCGTAGAGTCTGTGAGCGTTGCCTGCAGTACGGCTTTGGAAAACTTTGTCGGAAAATACAAGAAGAAACACAAAGGAGGCTGAGGACAACTCAGAGACAGTGAAATTCTCTCTGAACCTAGCAATCCATGGGGTTTTGTGAGTCGGGTTTTTGATCAGGAAATAGAGCAATAGAAAAGGAAGGCTAAAAAGGTGAAAGGAATTGCCCTAGCGTACTTGCTGATGGCTTGTAGCGCACTTGGGTGGAAATTGAATAAGAAAATAGAGTTCTTGGAAGAGCCCAGCAAATTCTGGAGGAGAAAGAGCAGACTATCTGGAAGCTAGCACATCAGCTAAGTGAAGTTTCAGAGGACCGATTAGTCATTGTTAAAAAAAGACAGGAGTTGGAGGAAAAGTTAGAGTAAAGTCAGTATCAGGTGCAGGAAGCAGACGAGAAAACTCAGTGTCGGCAGGCACGGGCAGCTGCCAGCGCAAGATCGCTGGACGACTATAAATCAGATCGCGGTCAGTTGTTAGTGCCAATCGGTGAGTTGGAAAGGTTTTGCCAGGTGTTCAAGAGAGAGAAGAAGAATCAGTGCACAGCATTGTTGGAGGATCTCAGGGCTGCAGAGATACCAGCTGCGAGCTCCTTGAGAGAGAAATTAAGCAGAAAGGTGCAGATGGCAACACAAATTGGGAGACAGATAGGGGACGAGCTGGCGGACAACGGAGCATCAGTTCCTATCCCCACTGGTACGGTAGAACTGATGGAGGGAGACCAACTTGCAGGACCCATTACTAGAAGTAGTGCAGGAGAGTTAGTTCAGTCTGACACGGTACCTTTAGAAGAGAAGTCGGAGGCTGTTATGCCAGGCACCGCTGCTCACAGCTGCCTGCAGGTTCTGGATACCAGGTGAGGAATAAAAACACGCCCACACCAGGTGGGTGCACTTATCTTTAAGCACGGCATGCGCTTCGAACAGCAGAGGGAGACCCTAACAAGTTCTGAGAAGCGGGCTGCAGGGGATTTGTACCACGCAATCCCAGTGGATTCATGGCCGAGTCTTGTTGCGCAGTTTGCATTTCAAGCTTTTATATGGCATTCTCTAGGGAACAGTGATCATTGGCTAATTTACAGCACCTGACCTGGCTTCCTCACGTTTTTCCTCTTTTGGCACCAAAACAAGCTACACAGCAGTTTGCGAAACCGGTCCTGTAATCTGTTTTCAGTGCTGTGCCAGCAATTCTAATCAAACTGGTTCAGACTATCTCCAGCACGTTACAAAATCTTCCGAACCCTGCCACTACAGAGGCTAAGTCTCAGGAGTTGTAAGGAGAGACAGAAGAGGAAGCTAGCGGTAAAGCCATTGTGGGCAGTCTGTCAGCAGAAAAGGGAAGCCCTAGACTGGCCCAGCAGGAGAAAGACTTGGGATGTCATCTGGTGATGTACAGGATTAGATGAGTGGAGCAAAAGAGAAGGAGATATCTCTTCCGTTAGCATCTGACCTCGCTAGCAAAGAGCCTCTGGAGTCTGCGATTGTGCATGGATTGGAGGATGCAGGTTCACAAGTAGCTTGCTCCTGGGGTATAGTAATCTCTCGATTACAACAGGGAGCAATACAACGGTCCAGGGATGCTATCCCTGTGTTGCCACCTAATGTTACATTGGCACCATATCGCTCAAGAGGTCTAGCCCCTTCGGGTGGTCACTTGGTGTCATTTGAACAATCATTACGAGCACCACTTCGATCCCGTGAATTTTGTGGCCCAAGATCACCCCCTTGGTATATGCTGGTATCTCCTGGTGTATCTGTAGAGCACCCAACTACACCTCTTCAGGAACTAGTGAATGTCTTGTATGAATGTGGATGCCTTAAGCGGGGGACGTAGAAATGTAATGGAAACTTGTGAGTGAAATCTGGTTTCTAGCAAGCATGTGGTGACGCTTGTTCTACATGGAGCCATTGGTCCCTGTCCCTCTCGCTGCTTTTCATTCGAATCTCCAGCCTTTCTCACACCAGCTTCCCTGTGTTTTGTAATTGAGCTCAAGCGGCGTGCGTGGTACAGGGGTGGGGGCTGAGTTAAAAGAGGTGAACTGGGGTACACCATTTCTATGCATCAACATTTTCTTTCCTTCTTTGCTTATAGGAGGCTCTTTATCTCTTAGTCTTTCAAACATTGAATTACTGGATTAACCCGGCCTGTGAATTGGGTCCCCCCTTTTCCAAGCAACTACTTTTAAAGTTTTGAAGTCACACGCACGTCGTGTGCTTCTGCCTTTCAATAATTCATTTCTCTTCTTGGGACAGACAATTCCTCTCACTGCCAGTGACAACAAACAGTTTGACAGAAAACAAACACCATCATGTATAGTTCCTCTAAATGTGGTGGACAGGGGGCCACTTCTGGAAGGTATTGAGGTGCCTGCAGGTGCACGGTGGCACCCAGTGGGAATTTTATGGGTGTCTGTAGGAGCGAGAGATTCTCAGGTTGTCTTGCGTTTGTCCCCTTCAAATCGATGGGACCAAATCAGTCCCTTCAAATCTGTGCTTACCGCTTCCCAGTGCCCTCCTCCCAGCCTGCAAACCCGGCTCATCTGTGTCCCGTGCCACAGCTTCTCTCTACATCTCGTTACCACGGCAGATGATTTCAGGATGTGTTTCCTCTAGCGTGGAGAGATTAACTCCTGGATTGAGGCTGGAACCCCGGGGGGATTCTCCGCAGTGGAGTACTAAAGTGGGGGTCAGGCCCCTGGGCGCCAGCCTGTGTGGGGCCACTGGGCTAGTCTTTCACTATGCACAGGGGCCAGGGGAATGCAAGAGGCCCTCTTGGCCGGCTGGATGGATCCCAGGGTCAGACAGGGGGCAGGAAGCTGTGGCTGACCAGGAGGAGCTCCCCCCACACTAATCTCTGGCCGGGGATTGAGGCTGGGGGGTGCAGCAGGAGAAGCAGGCGATGAGTGGTGGGTAAGTGCGGGGGGGGGGAGACGCAGGCACAGACCCCCCAATGACATGGGGCAGCTGGAGGCAGCACTGTGTGGTGGGAGACGGGGACCACTCCTGCCCTATACAAAGGAGGTGTGTGAGGCCTGGGGGGGGACACGAATGCAAACTTGGACCCCAGGCGCCGGAGACACACGGTACACCACTGATTATCCAGCTCGTGCTAGGCAGGGCTCTGGGCTGGGGCTGATTAACGCACGGGCCACAGGCCATTTTGCAGGCCCCATGGGGACCCCTGCTTCTCCTCTTCCTGCTGAGGCTCTGCCCCTGGCCAGACTGGAAGCCGTGGTGGGATGATCGTATTCTCCCCCTGCGCAGAGCTGGCTGGAGCCCCTCTCCCTCCTCCGCCGCACAGGGCTTGCCGTCGCCCAGCAAGCCCCCTGTGCTCAGAAAACCCCTCCCCACGGAGGCTCCTGCACACAGGGGCCGGGTCCCCTCTTCACCTCCAACGCCCTCAGGCGGTGGATCTCCGGGGAGGTCTCCCCGCCGGGCGAGGTCTCCAGCTGCCGGCTCGTTCCTGTAGCTCTTTCCAATCTGCCAACGTCCTGCCGGAGGTGTGGCCGCCACATGCTGGGCACAGACTCCGGTTGTGGTCCCGCCGCGGCCGTCCCCAGAGGGCACCTGACCTCCCTGCTCCGATTTGATTGAGACACCCAAGGACGGCGCCTGCCCGCCTCACTCCAGCAAGCACTGGGAGCCATTGTCTGAATTTTGATGCACTCAATGGGCCAAAGGGTTTTCACGGCACCCAGCCACTGTCCAGCGTTAATCTGTGTTTGAACGGTCCGGGGTTTGGTGTACACAGACCTCAGCCTGCTGAGCGCTGTCGCACACACACCCTTAAACATCCTTGGAACAGGAGGTTCTGTCCCACCGCCTCCCTCTTCCTTTCCCCTCGGGACAAAAAGACTTCTAGTCCCCCGTGGCTTATTTACTGAGTGCGTCTAAAGTACCCACCACCAAATAGTGCCCTGCCTAGGTCAGTCCTCGTGGGGGCAGCTCAGTGCCAGGCAGACAGACAATCCTTCCACTGACTCCTTTCCCCTCTCTCCCTGCCTTCCCAATCCCTCTGGCCTGGCTTCTAAGCCTCCTAGGCTTCTCAGACAGTTACTCCCCTGGGAAGCTGCTTTATCTGCCCCTCTGCCCAGCTGTCTCCCCTCAGACAATCAACTCCACCCCAGCTACCTGCTCTGCTGCCCTTCTGCTAGCTACGCTGGCGTAGCAGGGACTGACAAGGGCGTTCACAAGATGGAAAGACAGTGAATGGCTCTGAAACCTACCGCATTAAGTAGCACTTTCATTATAACTCCATCCCTTGCTCCCTTTCCCCACGGCTGGAGAGAGGTTTCTGAAGGAAACCCTCCCCTTGTCTGACGGACTCTTGGACAGTATCAAAGATGGCACTAACCCGCCTTCTGGGGAAAAGGGAAGTTAGCTGAGATATGCTGGAGCTGTTGTTGTTGTTGTTGCTAAAGTCAGACCCCATTTCATCCCAGGTCGTGTGTGGGATTCAGGATTCAGCTGAAGCTAGGTGGGGTGGCGATGTCACCTGCCTCCCGCTCTCTGGCCTGGTCTGATCTCAGAGCATCTCTCGGGACTGGGATGGTGAAGGCCCGAGGACCCAGGAGATGGTGTGGGGGGAGCCATGGCGTTGATGTTTCCTCCAGTAGCCCCCATCTGTTCTTCTTTCTCTTCTATATCCTTTTATCACAAAATCTTTTTCTTGAAGGACCCCAAAAGGGCAGTGACGGGTGGAACAGTCCATCCCCTTATATTGTTGTCCTCCAATTCCCCCTAAATTCCGATGCACCAATTTTGGCTCGTGAACTTCCGGCTCCATGTCATCTGCTTTTAACAAGCCTGATTTCAGCACAGTCCATGGATTATATCAAAGTGGCCTTTTTGGTTTAGACTAATCCAGTATCTGTGTCTGGTTTCCTTGCACCTTTCCCACCAACGTTTGTTATTCTAGGTTATCAGGATGTTTCACTCACTTCTTACAATTAAACTCACAATTAGGTAAATTTGTCGGCCTTGTTAGCACAACACAATCCCTCTCTGTTATGAACCAGTTCCACCTAGGATCAGACATTTGTTCATAACATCCCAGTTACAGTAACCGAAAGCTTATTTCAGTTTAAGCATTGAAAGGAAAAGGGCGGGGGGGGGAAGTACTTGGTTCTATTTGAAGGGGGTAATTCCTCGTCCTCAACTTGGGATTTACAAATCTTAATTGGATCAAATATGACAAAAAATGACAGTTAAACTTTTCAGATGCTCACGCAGCTTTCGAACTCAGAACTCGCTTCCTTTGTAGCTAAAGCGAAACTGAAAACACTGCTGTGAGAAGTTGGCAGACGTTTGAGAACAAGCCAGATCTTATCACTGCCTCTGCTGTAGGCCCAGAATCAACAAAGATGGAAAACATCCTCTTCCCCCTCTCTACCATTCACACAGTTAAAGCTGGACATTTCTACAAAGCCTGACAAGTGTGTGCGTTAGTGGTTAAGCTTGATCATCTGGAGAAAGGGTTTAGCCCCACTGGCATTGCTACTGAAGTGTTTTGCTGCTTTTAAAAGGAAGCAACAAAACAATGTTATTTCTGAGCCACTTCTGCTTTCATAAACCACTTGCAACACCCATAAATGGTAAAACATCACAGAGGTTTTTTGTCTGTGACAGATCCTGCCCCTCTGTTTTACTGCCAACATTGATGAACAGAACTGGCCACTATGTCCACCTGGCCCAGCGTGGGATCTAACCTGCAACCCTCGCACCGTGCTGCCCTACATGCAGAAAACAACAACAAAAGTCACTAGACACTCTCACAAAGAGTCAGGTGTTGCAACAGCCCTTGGTACTGTTGAGTTGAAATTAAATTCACAGTCAGTGAAGTCGCAGGCCTGAATATAGGTGGTATTCTACTAACGAGAGGGGGCAAATATCAGATTTAGTGACGTAACCTGCAACGATGTAAAACAATCTCATAGTGTTGCTGTCGGGGTTATTCAGTGGCTGAGGCGAGTCAGAGAGATCTTAACGTATATGACATGGCAAAGCTGGCAAGACATGATGCAGCCTCCTTCCCATAGCTAGGGAAATACAGATTTTCACACAGAGCCGGTCCAAGGCTTGCCAACCGCCTGTCCTCATTTCCCATACCCATCCACAGCCCAGCCCAGCCCCTCTCGCTATACCTGTGCCCCCCACCCGCACCCTCCACTCCCAGCTATTAGGGTGACAGATAGCAAGTGTGACATATCAGGACAGGATGGAGGGCGATAGGCGCCTATATCAGAAAAAGCCCCGAGTATCAGGAGGGTCCCTATTAAACTGGGACATCTGGTCACCCTGCACTGTCAGCACAGAGCCAGGGCATTAGACCTGTGGCTTAAGGGCCAAACACCTGGCCCGCGCTCTGCCTTTACAAGCCACATGGAGAGATGCTGAATTAGCAGGTGGCCAACCCTGCAGTGCAAAAACCAAGGACTGTTTCCTTAGCACCCCCACCCCGCAACGGTGAGCAGGGTCAGGCGCGGACGGTGGCCTCGGCTGCAAGGGTGAGGTTCCCCACCTGCCTCGCTCCTCCCCAGCAGCAGAGACATCAGCTTCCCACCAGCAGCTCCTCCCCTCTGCTGGGGTCGTGGGGAGAGACTCAGTGAGCGGGGTGGCTGCACTCCAGGAGAGCTGACCCCCAGCCAGCCAGAGCCGCTTCCCCACCCCAGCTCTGCCCAGCCGTGCAGCTCCAGGGCACACGGCCCCCATCGACTCGTCCTGCTGGACAGATCCTGCGCAGGGACAGCAGACAGAGCTGAGCTGGAGTCACTCACCGGGGCATCTTTCTATTCTCCTCCCAATCCTGGCACTTGAGCGATGCCCTGGCTCGTTTCCCTCCGCAGCACCGAAGGGCCGGGGAGTGTAAAGATGCACCCGTGAGAACTGGCCCCTGCTGCTGGAATACGGGATAAAGGTGCCCTGAACTGCCTGAGTACGGGACAGGCAATTTTCTATTTCAATAAGGGCCGTCACTGGTAACACGGGGTAACTGGCAAGCCCAGCCAGTGCAGATAACACCAGAGCTTCCAAGCCTGAAATCCTGAGCAGCTGGAATGGCTCCAGCAGCATCACTAAGGCAGCGACAACCCAGCCTCCTGGACTGAACGACACCGCCCACTCAGTCCCGTGTCTCTGGAAAGTCCCGGCCGACTGTAACAACGACTGGGGTTCGGAGCGGCTCAGGATTGCTCTGCTGTGCTCAGAGAAAAACCTCCCCGTACAGGAAACACACATTATAACAGAGAGAGCTTGGAGCCAGCATCAGGAGGGTTTGATCTTTGTTGCACTGCTGGGGAACGAGGCTCGCTGCGATGCACTGAGGCTGTCTGCGATGCAGGCAAAGGACAGCTGATTTGTCTGTATTGAAGTTTGCTCGGCTTGTGGTTCTGGGTTTCCCGTCTCGTGTTTCCTGTCAGAGCAGCAGACAGCTCAACGCAGGGAAGGGCGGCCGTGCTCCCTCCAGCTCTCTGGGGCCTGGCCCCAGACCCTGCCCCATCGAGCGGCCGTCCCGTCCCCTCCAGGGCGATGGCTCCTCGGGCTAAACCTGTCTCGGTCTCCTTCTGGCTCCTGTCTCTCTGCTCCCCCGCCTTGGCTGGTAAGTGATCCCTGGTCTCCCGGATGCCTGGGTCCCATTCCCCATCCCAGCATCTTCCCCCAGGGCTGGGCACTGCAGGGACTGCTCAGGTTGCTGTCCCGGATGCCTGGGTCCCATTCCCCATCCCATCTCTCTCCTCCCTGCAGGAGTTCACCGTCTCTCCTGTTACCAGCTCATCTCACCCTGGGCGGCCCCTGGCCTGCCCAAGCGGCTGAATGTGATGAAGGTGAACGACCTGATGGTCTCAGCCTACGACAGCGGCAGCGGCAAGCTGGATCCCCGCAATGGCTACCCTGCGGGTGACCAGGACCGCCACCAATTCTGGAGTGAGAGCACAGCTTGGTACCTGGCCTGGGACTCCTGGGTGGAGAACGAGTACCAGGGCCTGGTGCGGGAGATGAACACCAGCTCCCTCAGGGCAGGTGAGCAGCTGAGCCTCTGCGGTCAGCGAGGGGACGGGCGGGTGGCTGAAAGGAGGTTGGAGGGAGATGGGGGACGGGGCAGCAGAGGGGGTGATTTCCCTCCTACTTAGTGCTTAGAGAGGGGCAATGGGGCTGCAAGCCAGGACTCCTGGGTTCTCTCTTGGGGAGGGGAGTGAGGTCTCGTAGAGCGGGGGGCTGGGAGCCAGGACTACTGGGTTCCATACATGGAAGAATGTCGCCTCACCTCTGCCTCATCAGGGCAGCTCCATGATCAGTTACTGAATGGCTGACGCAGCCCCTCTGCCCCCAGACTCCTGCTACCTGCAGATCCAGAAGAGCTGTGAGCTGGACGATGACAGTGGAACCACCCGAGCCACCACCCGCTATTCCCTCAATGGGCAGGACTTGCTGCAGTACCGGGCCGACCAGAACCGCTGGTTCTCAGTGCACCCGGCCGCCTGGCGCGTGGCCGAGCGCTGGAACCGCCAAGGGGACACGTTTGCTGCGATGAAAGTCCACACGCTGCATTATTGCAGGTTCTTGTTCGAGAAGATGGCACCTTTCACGGCTCAGAAGACAGGTGACAGCTCGGCCGGTGCCCCTCACTCCCGACCCGCAGCCCCTGCTGTGCCAGTCCCTGTGACTCACGACCCTTTCTCGCCCTCCCCACAGCCCGGCCCGCAGCGCGCGTGGCCCTCGTCCCAGGGACCCAGGACCGGCCGTCCCGCCTCATCTGCCACGTGACGGGCTTCTACCCCCGCGACATCGAGGTGACCTGGGAGCGGGGGGGCCGGGGGGCCCAGGGGGAGCAGGTGACCAGCGGGATCCAGCCCAATGCGGACCCCACTTTCCAGGTCCGGGTGTCCATCGAGCTGGGGCAGGAGGGGGTCGGCCCCACGGAGCACGTGTGTGTGGTGAGACACAGCAGCCTGGGGGACGCCCCCCTCAGGGTGACCTGGGGTGAGTACTGAGGGCAGGACGGGGGGAGCAGTGGGGTGACCACTACTGAGGGGGGGAGATGGGCACAAGGGGTGCGGGGAAGAGGGAGGAGGGAAATGCAGAGGGGGAGATTGGTGGGGAATCAGGGGCTGGGTAGACAGAGACAGGCACTGGAGGGAGGGAAAGGTGGAGAGAGGCTTTGGGGGGGCTCAGGGGAGGGAAGGCAGAGAAGGGGGTGTCCAGCTGCAGGGCAGACAGACGGGTGGCAGGAGGGACAGCCCAGCTGGGGGAGGGGGACTGCTAGCCCAGGCCTATCGGGACAGGGGGCAGGACCCATGGGAGGGGCGGGGCACAGGGGCTTTGGGAGGCCCATGGCTCAGTCTGTCTTGGGGCATTTCCAGATTCCCAGAGCACAGCCCCGGTGGGTCTCCCAGTGATCGTGGCTGGCGCCTTCCTCGCTGTGCTGGGAGCTGGGGCCCTGGGCTGGTACCTGAGGAGGAGGAAAAGTGAGTGATGCCCCCACAGAGCCCCCTAGCGCCCCTCCTGCCCCCCCACACCTGTCCCCCACCCAGCGCCTCCTAGCATTCTTCCTGCACCCCATACCTGCCCCCCCGCACAGCGCCCCTTAGTGCCTCTCCTGGTTCCCCACACCTGCTCCTGCACCACAGCGCCCCCTACTCAGCCCGCACCACCCACAGCACATCTCCCCAGCCTGAGCACTGTGCCCCTTTCTAAGCCTCCCTACCCTGCCCCCTGCAGCACAGCACCCCCTAGTGTCCCCCACTGAGCATTACTACCGTCGTGTGAGATCCCAGGGGCTCCGTGCTGAGCTGCGACTGGATATAGGGTCGTGGCTGGGGTCCCCGTTGTCGCCCCCACACACCCAAGCTGCAGGGGGGGGCTTGAGTGAGCCCCAGGCAGCTGGTCTCCAGTTGAGTCAATTTCTGCTTCGGCTTCCCCTGCAGGGGGCCAGAATATGCCGTATCGCCCGGCGCAGACACAGCCAGGGTCCCTCGACTCTGCTTCAGACACTGCTAAGCCGGCAGAAGGCGCCTTCTCCATGGCAACTTTTTGCCCGGATGCTGCCGAGTGACCAGACATGGAGCCAGCTGTGCCAGGACTAGCGACCTGGACTGGAGCCACAAAGACCATCTCTGGGAAAGGGAAGGTGCTGTGGGTGGCAGATAAGGTCAAAATCTCTGATGTCGCAGGGTGGGATGTACCTCTCCATCCTGTTCTCCTTCCACCCCTCCATTCACCTTATGCCCTGTGGCTCCCAGCCCCCCCAAATCCTCCCCCCACTTTCCATTCTCTGTCCCCATGCAGGTGGCACCTCAATCATTCTCCTCTGGGGAATTTGTGGTGCTTTTTTGAGGCATGATCCATCCACACAAGTTTCACCTTCACAAAGATTTTTATTGGAGGCACGTCATTGCTTTGATTTTCTCGGATGTTACCCATGGATTCCTCTGTGCAGCTCTTGAGTCTGCGGAAGCAGGTGGAGCCCGTTTCATTGTTTTTGCTTTTCCTCTTTCATGGTAGGAAATTAACTTTGTCTTGTACATTTAAAAAACATTTGCAACGTTGTATGCACATAAAATGGTGAAAAACCTTTTATAAACACATGTTGCTTGTACATTTAAAATGTATACACTACATCGGATGTATATAGACTGGTTACGTACATTGTATATATTGTGTGTATATAAAATGGTGAAAAACTCTTTATTAATACGTGTTGTTTTGTTGCTTCTCACAATAGGATATTTTCGATGCTCATTCTGGCCTTGCTCATGTAACAGTTTGTGTAATTCTGCTGCTGGCTTCTCTTGAAATGCTTGGTCATGTTCCCACAGCATCTCGCTGTCCGTTTGCTTTTAGAGCGACGCACTGGTCCCAATCCTCTCAGCTCCCCTGCTGATTCCACCAAACTGCCTTCGGTTTCTTGGCTCCTCCAGCTAGGCAGGCACCTGAATTTGAAAAGTTTCCTTTTTCATCCATAAAGTCTTTTTGCTAATTTCTAACCGTTTTGGACCAAACCCTAGTGACTGGAGAGGGGTGAAATTTTACACTTGGCAGAATAATAAACTAAAGATCATTACACAGTTCTATACAAAACTAGATTGTAAAATAATGCACCAAGTGGTTCAGAGTTACATCTATAGAAAATACTGTTTAATAATAGTTAGTTTCTTAACATGCCAAGTGTTAAATTTCCCCAGTCCTGCAGTAACTGGGTTCCCCATGTTATCTGTCAGCTCTGTGTTCCTGGGGAACCCTGACACAGTACCCAGCCTGTCTGACCCACGAAGAACTCCCCCGGCCTCTGCCTGAACCAGAACTTGCTTAAAACCCACTGAAAAGGCCAGGTTTGAAATGACCAAACCATGAAAAGCTTTAGCTAAGAAAGAATGAAAGAAAATCTCGATGCAGCAATGCCACCTGCTGGGTAGTGATTGTAGCCGCAGAGAAAGTAACAGGCCAGGAATCTGAGAGCTGGTGGCAAGTGTGGGATAGACAATTGGAGGACTGCCCTCCTCCAGCGAACCGTAAAACAGGGGATATGAATTGGGGTGAACATGGTGGACTTCAGAGAACTGAACCCATCCATGGAGCTGGAGAAAAGTGTCAGTTTTACACTGGAAAATCAAATCCCATCTTCTGCCCAGCTGTGCCAGTAATAATAGTAACAGGAAAAAAAGCAGAGTTAATGGAACCATCTACGATGCCAAACAGTTTTCATTAAAGCTGGGAACAGGAGGGCAAATGGCAGGAAAAACAGCTGGGATGAGGTGGGAGAAAGTTGGGGCAGCTCAGGGAAAGATCTGCAGTGGCAAGACTGGATCAGAGAAGCTCACACGCTCAGCTCCAGAACATCATGGCGGTGCTGGCGTTCTCTGTCCACACAGACATTCAGCAGAGCAGAGGCAGGGGTGAGGCCGGGCGGGTTGTTTTCTTTGCTGAATTGGATGCCCGTGCAGAACAAGACGGGCTTGAGGCCTAGGCTGAGGCTGAACTGCCAGATGTAGAGGTGTGGCCTGGCCTCCACAGTCACCTGGATTGACACCTCTTCCTCCCAAGGCTGCTGCGCCATGGGGATGCTTTTCCTGACCTACTCAGCCTACAGGGAGAGCCGGAACTGGGTGATGAGTTTGGTGAGTTCTCCAGCCCCGAGGGACATCCCATGGAGATCCTGCAGTTGTGTTCGACGCTGGACATCTGCTGCCTGGCACTGCCCAACTTGGGGGTGACACCGTTGGACCAGATGATAAAGGAATCAGAGTCGTTGCGCAGGCTCTTGATACACACGCAGCCCCTCAGAGGAGGCAGCCGTGGGCAGAGACCCGGCGAATGGGGTGGCTGCACCCCATGAGTGCTGACCCCCCACCCGACCAGACAGAGCCTCTTCTGCACCCCAGCCCTGCTGTGCAGCTCCAGGACACATGGCCCCCGTCGACTCGTCCGGCCAGACAGAGCCTGCGCAGGGAAAGCAGACGGAGCCGGGCTGGAGTCGCTCACGGGTGCATCTTTCCACTCCCAGCCCCGGGCGCTTGAGCGATGCCCCGGCTCGTTTCCCGGCACAGCACCAAAGGGCAGGGAGTGGAAAGATGCACCTGTGAGAACTGCCCCTGCTGTTGGAATACGGGTGTGAGCACGGTCTGAGTGTCTGAGTGGCCCTCTCCCTGCGCAGCGACTGAAAGGGGGGGGCACTTTATTTGCTTGGGCTTTGTACGACGAAATACTCCGGCTATTGCACAAGTGCACCAGGTGCTGAGCATGCTGGGAAATGGTCAGTGTGTCTGGCGTTGTGTTCCAAGTCGCTTTTGTGTGGCCGGCAGGGGAAATGAATTGTCGGCCTGCGATGGTATGAACGAACGGCAGCAGATCTGGGTTTAACCTGGTCTGATGAAAAATTCACTCGCACCTAAACCGAGCCCAGCGAGGCGGGCGGACGGATGCTCCATCATTGTGTGGGGAGGGGTGAGAAGTCTCCTGTTGAGACTGCACCAGCCCTGGCGAAGGGCTACCCCCAGGCATGGATTGACGATCTCCCCCCACTGTTAGAAGGTAAAATTATTGATTCCTCTTGGAGTCTTTGGTTTCGTTTAAAGCAGGGACGTGGCTCCTGTGTCAGCAGAAGGTTTTCCCATGAGCTGCAACCTGAAATTCACCCAGAGCTGAATCACTGGAGGGCCTGGGAAGCCTGGACTGACAACCAGCAGAGAGGTGCCAGCAGATGGCAGGCGCTGGCCGATAATAGGAGCGGTGGGCGCCTGCAGACGGCGGGAACCGGCAGCGGGGCCCCGGGGGTGGCAGGAGACAGCAGTGCCAGGCACTGGTCAAGCCTGCGTCCGGCAGGAGCCTGCACAAGGGGACGGGCTGAGCCCCAACGGAGAGGTGGACACTGAAACGATGACAGGGGAAAGCAAGAAGGGAGAGGCAAAGGACACGGCCCCGTATGACTCATTGAGTTCCTGAATTCTGCACTGTGTTCCTTCCTTCCTGGTATTAAGAGGTTTACTTTCTACACTCAGACTCTGTGCTTGCCGGAGAGGAAGTGTGGGATTTCCCAGGGGCCTGAGCGGGGGCTCGAGGCAGTTTGGGGTGGGATAGAACCGGGCCCTTGCTGCTGCCAGCTCTGCATGGACTGAGTATGGGAGAGACGGCTGGGAGCCAGCAGCAGGAGTTACTGAATCTCTGTTGCATTGCTGGGGAGCGAGGCTCCCTGCGACACAACGAGCCGGGCGGGGCAAGGACGGCTGATTTGTCTGTATTGGACTTTGCTCCGCTTGTGGGTCTTGGTTTCACTTCTCGTGTTTCCTGTCAGAGCAGCAGACAGCTCAGCGCAGGGAAGGGCAGCCATGACCCTTCCAGCTCTCTGCGGCCTGGCCCCAGACCCTGCCCCGTAGAGTGGCCGTCCCATCCCCTCCAGGGCGATGGCTCCTTGGACCAAACCTGTCTCAGTCTCCTTCTGGCTCCTGTCTCTCTGCTCCCTCGCCTTGGCTTGTAAGTGACGCCTGGTCTCCCGGATGCCTGGGTCCCATTACCCATCCCAGCATCTTCCCCCAGGGCTGGGCACTGCAGGGCACCCTCGGGTTGCTGTCCCGGATGCCTGGGTCCCATTCCTCATCCCATTTCTCTCCTTCCTGCAGAAGTTCACCGTCTCTCCTGTTACCAGCTCATCTCGCCCTGGGAGGCCCCTGGCCTGCCCAAGCGGCTTAATGTGATGGAGGTGAACGACCTGGTGGTCTCCTCCTATGACAGTGGCAGCGGAAGGCTGGATCCCCGCAGCGGATACTCTGCGGGTGACCAGGACCACCACCAGTTCTGGATTAAGAGGACAGATTGGTACCTGGTCTGGGACTCCTGGGTGGAGACCGAGTACCAGGGCCTGGTGCAGGAGATGAACACCAGCTCCCTCAGGACAGGTGAGCAGCTGATCCCCTGCACTCAGCGAGGGGACGGGCGGGCGGCTGAAAGGAGGTTGGAGGGAGATGGGGGACAGGGCACCAGAGGCGGGTGATTTCCCTCCTACTTAGTGTCACGCTGTCTGGATAAGGGGGGACCTTCAGGTGTATTCAGGAGTTCTGATTTCTACCTTCTACACCAGTCCCGCGTTATGGATGTCACGCTGGCTGGCTCGAGGCGGGGCATGTATTCTATTGTGTGGCATCAATATGTTAAAATCATAACGAGTCAGGTGAGATATGCCATGTCAGGTACTGTTAGAAAGGCTGTGATGCGCTGAGTAAGATGACAAGACACCATGGCCAGGGCCAAAGGGTATATAAGGCCAAGCCACATAAATCATTTTGTCTTTGTTCCTGCAACTGAACAGAAGGACTTAGACCAATCCAGGTAATTCTCATGTGACTCTGGACTCCATTTTAGTTCTTGTAATATTCCACGAAGCAGCATGGCCAGGGCCAGAGGATAGATAAGGCCGAGCCACAGAAACCATTTTGTCTTTGTTCCTGTTCAGCTACAGACACACACCTGCCTCTGGATCAATTCATTTGCAACTGAACCGAAGGACTTAGACCCATCCAGGTATTGGATGTGCACCAGATCTTGATCTTGGCATTCTGCCACAATTGGGCAGGCTGTAAACGGAGATCAGATTCTCCGAGCGCTGGTGAGTAACACTAAGGTCAGGCTTCCCAGCCAACCACAAACTGCTTCTGATTCCCCCACACTGGTTACCAAGAAGCCAGTCCACGAATGCCCACAGCCCCCTTCACTGCATTCCAGTTCCTGGCTCCCAAATCAGCCACTAAATCCAGTAAAGAGATCAGTTATTTAAACTCTCTGCTCTTTACTAAAAAGGTTTCTCCTGACCCCAAGGGGTCAGCCACAGCACCAGAGCAATAGAAGTTTGGGTCTTACCCAAAATCCCACACTGACAGCCAATCCTTTAGTAACTAGAACTAAAGGTTTATTGCAAAAAGAAAGAAAGAAACCATAAAAGAATTTTAAAGGGTCAAAGCAAATCAGCTACATACAAATGATCGAAAGTCCAGATACATCCAGTTTGTGGGAGAATTGTGGCGTTGCAGGTTTGCACAGTTCCTCTGGTACACATCCAACATGTGGATGGGTCTTAGTCCTTCGGTTCAGTTGCAAAAGGAATTGATCCAGAGGTAGGTGTGTGTCTGTAGCTGAACAGGAACAAAGACAAAATGGTTTCTGTGCCTCGGCCTTATCTACCCTCTGGCCCCTGCCATGCTGTCTTGTGGAAAGTTACAAGAACTAAAATGGAGTCCAGAGTCACATGGGCCAATCCTGGTAACTCTTCAGGTCTGCCTTTAGTTTCTTCCTGGGCCCCTTGCATCCGTGAGTGTCTTAATGGGCCATTAAGAGGGCTATTGTCCTGCCGCCTCTTTGTCTGGGGTGTATCTTATACAGCACCGTTTGAAATACAGATCTTAGAATCATAGAGTTGGCAGGGACCTCAGGAGGTATCTAGTCCAACGCCCTGCTCAGAGCAGGACTAACCAGGACTAATCTCAGCTAAATAATCCTCTTCTTCCCAGAACCACACAGTCCGCAGGCTCTATCCTGCTCTATCCTGTGGGAGGAAGGCAAACATACATCGAATGTGTCCGTAGCTTCCATTACAGATAGAACATGTGAACATAGGTATCATCATCTTACTCAGCGCATCACAGCCTTTCTAACAGTACCTGACACGGCGTATCTCACATGACTCGTGATGATTTTGACATATTAATGATACACAATAGAATACATGCCCCCCCCCCTCGAGCCAGCCAGAGTGACACTTAGTGCTTAGAGTGGGGCAATGGGACTGCAAGCCAGGCCTCCTGGGTTCTATCTTGGGTGGGGCAGAGGAGTGAAGTCTAGTGGTTAGAGCTGGGGAGGCTGGGAGCCAGGACTCCTGGGTTCTATCCCCCGCTCGGGGAGAGGAGTAGGGTCTGGAGAGTTGAGGAGGGCGGGGGGCTGGGAGTCAGGACTCCTGGGTTCCCTACATGCCAGAGCTTCGTCTCACCTCTGCCTCATCGGGGCAGCTCCATGCTCAGTTGGTGAATGGCTCATGCCCCTCTGCCCCCAGAGCCCTACTACCTGCAGATCCTGAAGAGCTGTGAGCTGGATAATGACACCGGAGCCACCCGAGCCACCACCAGGTATTCCCTCGATGGGGAGGACGTGCTGCAGTACCAGGCCGACCAGAACCGCTGGTTCTCGGTGCACCCGGATGCCTGGCGTGTGGCCGAGCGCTGGAACCGCCAAGGGGACAAGTTTGCTGCGATGAAAGTCCACACGCTGCATCATTGCAGGATTTTGATTGAGAAGATGGCACCTTTCACAGCTCAGAAGACAGATGACAGCTCGGCCGGTGCCCCTTACTCCTGACCCGCAGCCCCTGCTGTGCCAGTCCCTGTGACTCACGACCCTTTCTCGCCCTCCCCGCAGTCCGGCCCGCAGCACACGTGGCCCTCGTCCCAGGGACCCAGGACCGGCCGCCCCACCTTGTCTGCCACGTGACGGGCTTCTACCCCCACGACATTGAGGTGACCTGGGAGCGGGAGGGCCGGGGGGTCCAGGGGGAGCAGGTGACCAGCAGGATCTGGCCCAATGCGGACCCCACCTTCCAGGTCCGGGTGTCCATCGAGATTGGGCAGGAGGGGGTCGGCCCCACGGAGCACGTGTGTGTGGTGAGACACAGCAGCCTGGGGGACGCCCCCTGAGGGTGACCTGGGGTGAGTACTGGGGGGACCACTACTGGGGGGGGAAATGGGGTAGATGGATACAAGGGTGGGGGGAAGAGGAAGGTGGGAAATGCAGAGGGGGAGTTTGGGGGGCACCAGGGGCTGGGTAGACAGAGAGAGGCACTGGGGAGAGGGGGAGAGAGGTGTGAGGGGCTCAGGGGAGGGGAGACAGAAAAGGGGGTGTCCAGCTGCAGGGCGGGCAGATGGGGGGCAGCCAAACCGGGGGAAGGAAGGATGCTAGCCCAGGCCTATCGGGGCAGAGGGCAGGACCCATGGGAGGGGAGGGGCACAGGGGCTTTGGGGGACCCGTGGCTCAGTCTGTCTTGGGGCATTTTCAGATTCCCAGGTCACAGCCTCGGCGGGTCTCCTGGCAATCGCTGCTGGCGCCTTCCTCGCTGTGCTGGGAGCCGGGGCTCTGGGCTGGTACCTGAGAAGGAGGAAAAGTGAGTGATGCCCCTGCACCATGCCCCCTAGCGCCTCTTCTGCCCCCACATCTACCCCCAGCACAGCGCCCCCTAATGATCCTACTTGCTCCCCACACCTGCCCCCTGCACCACAGCACCCCCGACTGAGCCCCCACTACCCACAGCACATCTCCCCAGCCTGTGCACTGTGCCACTCTCTGAGCCCCCTCACCCAACCCTCTGCAGCACAGCAGCCCCTAATGTCCCCCCCAAGCCTTCTCACCATCATGAGATCCCTGGGGTCCGTGCTGAGCCCCATCTGGATATAGGGGTCATGGCTGGGGTCCTTGTTGTTGCCTTTCCACACACCCTGGCTGATGGGGGGCAGGACTGAGCCCCGGGCAGCTGGTCTCCAGGTGAATCAATTCCTGCTTTGGCTTCTGCTGCAGGGGGCCAGAAGGGGCCGTATCGCCCGGCGCAGACACAGCCAGAGACCCTCAACTCTGCTCCAGCCACAACTGAGCCGGCAGGAGGCACCTCATCTATGACACCTTCTTGCCCGGATGCTGTAGGCCCCAGCAATGTGGTGTAGGCCTGAACGAGAGGAGGCCCGGACCATGGATACATATTTGAATTTTAAAGGTTAACCCTCACACTGAGAAAAAACAAAACCAGGCGTTGTAGTTAGGGATGTTCCGGACACATGGATTGTTTGTTCATGCCACCCCCGGCTCCACTATGATAGGTGATGGCTTGAACATATGGGTGGGAACATCCTGCCTAAACATCTTGTGATTTCACATTTATGATACATTGGGGCCCTGTTTGTGGAGATCGACGAATGAACGTTTGGGAACATCCTGAAATCTAACTGTGATAATTTATAAGTGAAGGAAAGTGCCCAGTGTGTATTAGGAATGTGGTTGATGTGTAAATTATGGGGCAATGAGAGGATAAATCAAATGCCTTAATTCCTTTTTAGTAATATTGGTATTAATAGAATTGGTGTATGTATAAGGACTTTATTATATAAGTAAGTAAGCATAAGATAATGTACTAATGTAATGGGGTAAGAATGTCATGATTTTTAGTAAGTATGAATGAGGAGTGAATGCAGTTTGAGTCTGCTGAGATAAGACGTCAAGGAAGTAAT